>NC_048238.1:44516770-44524000 GCF_002007445.2 Ailuropoda melanoleuca
CAGTTTGTTTCCCAGAGTCCACAGTCCCTAAAGCTTCATTCCCCCTTCTGTTTATTCCCCCCTTTCTTCTTCCCTTTCTTCTCCTACTGATATTCCTACTTCTTATGTTCCATAAATGAGTGAAACCATATGATAATTGTCTTTCTCTGCTTGACTTATTTCACTTAGCATTATCTCCTCCAGTCCCGTCCATGATGCAGCAAATGTTGAGAAATCATTCTTTTTGATAGCTGAGTAATATTCCATTGTATATATGGACCACATCTTTTTTTTTAAAGTTTTTTAATTATATTATGTTAGTCACCATACCAAAGTCATTCTATGAGGCCAATATTACCTTGATCAGCAAACCGGGCAAAGATCCCACCAAAAAGGAGAATTACAGACCAATTTCCCTAATGAATATGGATGCCAAAATCCTCAACAAGATCCTGGCTGATAGAACCCAACAGTACATTAAAAGGATTATCCATCATGACCAAGTGGGATTCATACCTGTGATGCAAGCATGGTTCAACATTCACAAATCGATCATCGTGATACATCATATCAACAAGAAAAGACTCAGGAAACATATGAATCCTCTCAATTGATGCAGAAAAAGCATTTGACAAAATACAGCATCCTTTCATGATTAAAACCCTTCAGAGTGTAGGGATAGAGGGTACATTCCCCAATCTCATAAAAACCACCTATGAAAAGCGTACAGCAAATATCATTCTCAATGGGGAAAAACTGGAAGCCCTAACCTTAAGATCAGACACAAGACAAGGATGCCCACTCTCACCATTATTATTCAGCATAGTACTAGAAGTCCTTGCAACAGCAATCAGACCACATAAAGGGATAAAAGGTATCCAAATCGGCAAAGAAGAAGTCAAAATGTCTTTCTTCACAGATGACATGATACTCTATATGGAAAACCCAAAAGAATCCACACCCAAATTATTAAAAGTTATAGAGCAATTCAGTAATGTGGCGGGATACAAAATCAATGCTCAGAAATCAGTTGCATTTCTTTTTTTTTAATTTTTTAAATTATATTATGTAAGTCACCATACAGCACATCCCTGGTTTCCAATGTAAAGCTCAATGCTTCATTAGCTGCATATAACACCCAGTGCACCATGCAACACGTGTCCTCCTCACTACCCATTGCCAGTCCATCCCATTCCCCACCCCCTCCCCTCTGAAACCCTCAGTTTGTTTCTCAGAGTCCATAGTCTATACACGAATAATGAGACTGAAGAAAGAGAAATTAGGGAATCCATCCCATTTTCAGTAGCACCCAAAACCCTACATAACCTTGGAATTAACTTAACCAGAGACGTAAAGGATCTATATTCTAGAAACTATAAATCACTCTTGAAAGACTTTGAAGAAGACACAAAAAGATGGAAAACTGGTATAAGATGGTATCTTAGTGTGGTTTTGATTTGAATTTCCCTTACAGCTAATGATTTTGAACATTTTTTCCTGTGTCTGTTAGCCATTTGTATGCATTCACACAAATAATGTAGGAGGGATCCCCTTTCTCCACATTCTCTCCAACATTTGTTGTTTCCTGCCTTGTCAATTTTTGCCATTCTAACTGGTATAAGATGGTATCTTAGTGTGGTTTTGATTTGAATTTCCCTTACAGCTAATGATTTTGAACATTTTTTCCTGTGTCTGTTAGCCATTTGTATGTCTTTATTGGAAAAGTGTCTGTGCATATCTTCTGCCCATTTTTTTATTTGTTTATTTGTTTCTCATGTATTGAGTTTGAGAAGTTCTTTGTAGATCTTGGATACCAGTCTTTTATCTGTAGTGTCATTTGTGAATATCTTCTCCCATTCCGTAGGCTGCCTCTTAGTTTTTTTGACTGTTTCCTTGGCTGTGCAGAAGCTTTTGATCTTGATGAGGTCCCACAAGTTCATTTTTTCTTTTGTTTCTCTTGCCTTTGGAGATGTGTCATGAAAAAGGTTGCTGTGGCCGATGTCGTAGAGATTGCTGCCTATGTTCTCTTCTAGGATTTTGATGGATTCCTGTCTCACGTCGAGGTCTTTCATCCATTTGGAGTTTATTTTTGTGTATGGTGTAAGAGAGTGGTCAAGTTTCATTCTTTTGCATGTAGCTACCCAATTCCCAGCACCATTTATTGAAGAGACTGTCTTTTTTCCACTGGATGTTTTTTCCTGCTTTGTCAAAGATTACTTGCCCAAAGAGCTGAGAGTCCATTCTGGAGTCTCTTTTCTGTTCCATTTGTCTATGTGTCTGTTCTTGTGCCAGTACCATGCTATCTTTGTGATCAAAGCTTTGTAGTACGGCTTGAAATCTGGCAATATGATGCTCCCAGCTTTGTTTTTCCGTTTCAACAATTCCTTGGCGATTCGGGGCCTTTACTGGTTCCACACAAATTTATGGGCTGTTTGTTCCAGTTCTTTGAAAAATATTGGCATTTTGATCAGGATCGCATTGAAAATGTAGATTGCTCTGGATAGCATAGATATTTTAAGTATGTTAATTCTTCCAATCCATGATCATGGAATATTTTTCCATCTTTTTGTGTCTTCGTCAATGTCTTTCAAGAGTGATTTGTAGTTTCTAGAATATAGATCCTTTACATCTCTGATTAAGTTAATTCCGAGATAATGTACATTTTTGGTGCTATTGTAAATGGGATGGATTTCCTAATTTCTCTTTCTTCAGTCTCATCGTTCGTGTATAGAAATGCAACTGATTTCTGAGCATTCATTTTGTATCCTGCCACATTATTGAATTGCTCTGTAACTTCTAGGAGCTTGGGGGTGGATTCTTTTAGGTTTTCCATATAGAGTATCATGTCATCTAAGAAGAGAGACAGTTTGACTTCTTCTTCGCCGATTTCAATACCTTTAATCCCTTTTTGTTGTCTGATTGCTGTTGCAAGGACTTCTAGTACTATGTTGAATAATAATGGCGAGAGTGGGCATCCTTGTCGTGTTCCTGATCTTAAGGGAGAGGCTTCCAGCTTTTCCCCATTGAGAATGATATTTGCTCTAGGCTTTTTATAGCTGGTTTTTATGAGATTGGAATGTACCCTCTATCCCTACACTCTGAAGGGTTTTAATCAGGAAAGGATGCTGTATTTTGTCAAATGCTATTTCTGAATCGAGAGTTTCTTGACTCTTTTCTTGTTGATATGATCTATCACACAGATCGATTTGCAAATTTTGAACTATGTTTGCATCCCAGGGATAAATCCTACTTGGTCATGATGGATAATCCTTTTAATGTGCTGTTGGATCCTATTAGCTAGGATCTTGTTGAGAATGTTGGCATTCATATTCATCAGGGACATCAGTCTGTAATTCTCCTTTTTGATGGGGTCTTTACCTGGTTTGGGGATCAAGGTAATCTTGGCCTGATAGAAAGAGTTTGGTAGTTTTCCTTCTGTTTCTATCTTTTAAAACAGCTTCAGAGAATAAATATTAATTCTCTGAATGTTTCATAGAATTCCCCGGGGAATCCATCAGGCCCTGGAGTCTTGTTTTTTGGGATGTGTTTGATCACTGCTTCAATCTCTTCATAATTAATTGGTCTGTTTAAAAAAATCAATTTCTTCCTGGTTCAGTCTTGGTAGTTTATAGGTTTCCAGGAAAGCATCCATTTCTTCCAGGTTTTTAATTGATTGGCATATAGTTGTTGATAATAGTTTATAATGATCCTTCCTATATCATTGGTGTTGGTTGTAACCTCTCCCTTTTCATTCATAATTTTGTTAATTTGGATCCTTTATTCTTTTGGATAAGTCTTGCCCGTGGCTTATCGATCTTATTTATTCTTTCAAAGAATCAGCTTCTAGTTCTGTTGATCTGCTCTACTGTGCTCCTCGTTTATAATTCATTGATCTCTGCTCTAATCTTGGTCAACTGCTTTCTCATGCATGGGTTAGGCCTGTTCTCCTGTTGCAGCTCCAGCTTCTTGAGGTGAGAATATAAAAACTGCATTGTAGATTTTTCTATTCTTTTGAGTGAGTCTTGGATGGCTATGTATTTTCCCCTTAGGACTGCCTTTGCAGTGTCCCATAGGTTTTGGACCATTTTTTTTTCATTCTCATTGGTCTCCATAAATTGTTTAAATTGATTTTTATTTTTTATTTTTTATGTTTTTTTATTATATTATGTTAGTAACCATACAGTACATCCCTGGATTCTGATGTAAAGTTCGATGATTCATTAGTTGTGTATAACACCCAGTTCACCATGCAATACATACCGTCCTTACTACCCATCACAAGTGATTTTTAATTTCCTGGTTTATCCAATCATTCTTGAGCAAGGTGGTTCTTAGTTTCCAAGTGTCTGAGTTTCTTCCAAATTTTTCCTTGTGATTGAGTTCCATTTTCAAAGCATTGTGGTCTGAGAATATGCAGAGAATGATTTCAGTCTTTTGGTTTTGGCTGAGGCCTGTATATGAGACCCAATATATGGTGTATGGTCTATTCTGGAGAAAGTTCCGTGTGCATTCAAAAAGAATGAGTTGTTCTGGGCTGTAATGTTCTATATACATCTATGAGGTCCATCTGGTCTAGCATGTCATTCATAGCTCTTGTTTCTTTGTTGATTTTCTACTTAGGTGATCTGTCTATTTCTGATATTGGAGTGTTGCGGTCCCCTACTATTAACGTATTTTTATCTATATGTCTCTTTATTCTGGTTAAGAGTTGGCTTGTGTAACTTCCTGCTCCCAAATGGGGGAGTAGATATTTATAATTGTCATATACCCTTGTTGGATACATCCTTTAAGAATAATATAGTGTCCTTCTGTGTCCTAACTACAGTCTTCAGTTTAAAATCTAATCTGTCTGATATGAGAATTGCTACCCCAGCTTTCTTTTGAGGTCCATTGGCATGAAAAAATGGTTTTCTATCCCTTCACTTTCAGTCTGGATGTATCGTTAGGTTCAAGATGAGTTAGTTTTAGACAGAAAATGGATGGGTCATGTCTTTTTATCCAATGCGCAACCCTGTGGCCTTTTATGGTAGCATTTAGGTCATTCACATTGAGAGTGATTATTGAGAGGGGGAGGAGTTAAGATGGTGGAAGAGTAGGGGTCCCCTTTCTCAGCTGGTCCCCTGAGTTGAGCTGGATATGTACCAGACCATACTGAACATGCACAGAATTACCCTGAGACATAGGAAGTTACATCTGGATCTCTACAAATGGACATCTCCAGTGCTTACTATTGAGGTACGAAGTGGGGAGCCATGAATCCGTGCACAGATATCGGAAGATAAACAGAAGGGGGAGGGAGCCTCCGTGCTTGGGCGCTGGGAAGTGGTAGCCATCTGCACTGGAGAGTGGGCCAGACTCGGGGACTGGCACCCACGAGAGAGCAGACTGAGACTGTGAGCATGGGAAAGTGCATGCAACCAGACTGAAACAGTGAGTTTGGGAGTGCGTGCGGGGGCAGCTGGAGGCTGGCCGTGTTAGAAGCACAAAGGACAGAGATGTGTGGACCCTTGATGTGAGGGCTAGGATGCCGGCTGTGGGGCACATAATCCGGTACACTGCAGGGTTTTTAGCAGCACCAACAGAAACAGAGGCCAGGAGAGCTCAGTGGATAGCAGACTGCGACCTCTCTGTTCTGAGGCAGGGCTGGGATTTGGCCACTAAGGCTCTGACTCTCAGAAGAGCCACAGAAAACCACCAGGGAAAGCCACCAGAGAACAAAAGCCCGGAAATACCAGCTCACATTGTGCCAATCCGCATCCCCCCTCGCTGGGGACAGGGCGAATCTACTCATCAGGGTTGCCTGAGTGTCAGTGCAGCAGGCCTCTCCCCCAGAAGGCAGGCTGAAAAATCAAGAAGCCCACATCTCTAAGGTCCCTATAAAACAAATGCACACTGCCTGGGTCGGTCAATAATTTGGGGTCTGGACAACCACGCTACCTCTCCTCATCAGAATGACAAGATGGAGAAATCCCCCCCAGCAAAGAAAAGATAATGAGCCTGTGGCCTCAGTCAAAGAACTGATGGATATGGATATAAACAAAATATCAGAAATGGAATTCAGAGTAACAATGGTCAAGATGATGTGTAGACTTGAAAAAAATATTAACCAAAATATTAACAAGAATATAGAATCTGTAAGGGTGGAAATGAGAGCGAATCTTGCAGAAATTAAAAATGCTGTGAAACAGATTCCTGACTTAAGATGGCGGAGGAGTAGGGGACTCCTTTTTCAGCTGGTCCCCTGAGTCAAGCTGGATAAGTACCAGACCATCCTGAACATCCACGGAATCAGCCTGAGATGCAGGAAGATACATCTGGATCTCTACAAATGAACATCTCCAGTGATGAGTATTGAGGTACGAAGCAGGGAACCATGAAACTGTGCACAGATATGGGAAGATAAACAGAAGGGGAAGGGAGACGCCGCGTCCAGGCACCGGGAACTGGTAGCCACCTGCATGGGGGAGCGGGTGGAATCACTGATCGGAACCCACAAGACAGCAGACTGAGACTGTGAGCCGGGGAAAGCACGCGACCAGTCTGAAAACCGGAGATTCGGAGTGCCCGCAAACCACACTGAAACGGAGCTCCTGAGCACGCAGGGGCGGCTGGTGGCTGGCGGTGTTAGAAACACAAAGGACAGAGATGAGCCGGCCCTGAAAATGAGGGCTGGGATGCCGTATGTGGGGTGCACATCCAGGGAAGCTGCAGGGTTGAGCAGCACCAACAGAAACAGAGTTAAAGTGGCCAGAACATCAGGGAGGAATGGTCAGCAATCCCTCTGTTCTGAGACAGAGGCTGAGATTTGGCTACTCCTGCTCTGACTCTCAGAAGAGGCAGAGCAAACCGCCAGGGAAAGCTGCCAGAGAACAAAAGCATGGAACTACCGGATCACAGAGTGACCATCCCCATCCCCCTTCCCAGGGGACATGAAGACGCTACCCAAACAGGGTCGCCTGAGTATTGGCGAGGCTGACCCACCCCCAAAAGGCAGGTTGAAAAATCAAGAAGCCCACAACCCTAAGGTCCCTATAAAACAAGTGCGCACTGCCTGGGTCCTGGTCAATAATNTTTGGGCTCTGGGCAACCCTGCAACCTCTCCTCATCAGAATGACGAGAAGGAGAAATCCCCCCCCCCAGCAAAGAAAAGACAATGAGTCTGTGGATTCTGGAACAGAAAAATGGATATGAATATAACCAAATTATCAGAAATGGAGTTCAGAGTAACAATGGTCAAGATGATGTGTAGAC
>NC_048238.1:44524100-44561112 GCF_002007445.2 Ailuropoda melanoleuca
CCTGTGGTCCATATATACAATGGAATATTACTCAGCTATCAGAAAGAACGAATTCTCAACATTTGCTGGAACTTGGATGGTACTGGAGGAGATAATACTAAGTGAAGTAAGTCAAGCAGAGAAAGAATTATCATATGGTTTCACTCATCTATGAATCATAAGAAGTAGGATGATCGGTAGGAGAAGAATGGATAAAGTAAGGGGTGTAATCAGAATGAGGAATGAAACATGAGAGACTATGTACTCTAGGAAACAAACTGAGGGCTTCAGAGGGGAGGCGGGTGGCGGAATGTGATAGGCTGGTGATGGGTATTAAGGAGGGCATGTATTGCATGGTGCACTGGGTGTTATACGCTACTAATGAATCATGGAACTTTACATCAAAAACCAGGGATGTACTGTATGATGACTAACATTATATAATAAAAAAATATTATTATAAAAGAAATAAAGTCCATTAAGATTCCACAAGTACTGTATGGTGACTAATATAACATAATAAAAAATTAAGAAAATATTCCGCATCAATTTTAGGATTTTTTTGTAATTCTGAAAAAAATATCATTAGGATTTTGATATGAATTGCATTCAATCTGCAGATAACTTTGTCTATTATTATCAATGTAACAATATAAATTTCTTTCAATATATGACCATGTGAGACCTTTCTATTTATTTATGGCTTCTCTAATTTCTTTCAGCAATATTTTATTGTTTCCAAGGTACATGGTTTTTTTTTTCTCCTTGCATAAGTTTAATTCTAAGTTAGTCTTATTACTCTTCTGATATTTTAAATGTAATGATTACTTAATTTCCTTTTCAGATTGTTCTCTGTTAGTCTGTGGAAACACTACTGATGTCTCTGTGTTTATTTTGTATCCTGCAGTTTTGCTGAATATGTTTATTTGCTCTAACAGTTTTTTCAAGTCTTTGGGGTTTTCCACATATAAAATCACGTAACATATTACAGATAATTTACTTCTTCATTTATAATTTATATGCCTTTTATTTCTCTTTCTTTCCTAATTCTTCTAACTAAAACATCCAGTGCTATGCCAAATAGGTAGTGAAAACAGGCATCTTTGTCTTATTCTTGAACTTACAGTAAAAGCATTTAATCTTTTACCATTCAGTACAATGTTAGCTGTGGGTTTTTCATATATGTCTTTTATTTTGTTGAGGAATTTTCCTTCTAGTCCTAATTTGTTCAGTGTTTTTTTTTATATCCGTATTCAGTGTTTTTTTAAATCGTAAGTGGTTGTTGGATTTTGTCAAATAGTTTCCTGGCATCATTTGAGATGATTGTGTGGTTTTCATCCATTATTCTGTTAATGTGACACATTACATTAATTAATTTTTGTATATTTAACTGTCCTTGCATTCCAGAAATAAATCCTACTTGGTCATAGTGTATAATCCTTCAACTATGCCTCTGAATTTGATTTGTTATTATTTTTGAGGACTTTTGCATAAATATACATGAAGGATATTGGTCTGAATTGTTCTTGTACTGTCTTTTTCTGGCTTTGGTGTCAGGATAAATGTTCGCCTCATTGAATGAGTTAATAATTTTCGTTTCCTCTTTAATTTTTGAAACGTTTGAGAAGAATTGTATCCTAAAACTTGGCTGAATATGTAGAGAATTGTATCTTGCAACTTCGTGATTTCCTTGTAGAATTATTAATTCTTTTTAAATGTTTGATAAAATTCACCAGTGAAGCCATCTGGTCTAGCTGTTTTCTTTGGAAGTTTTTCATTAATGATTCAATTTCCTTACTAAAGATAGCTCTAGCCAGATTTTTTATTTTTTTATGATTCATTCTTGGAAGGTTGATTTTCTCTAGGACTTTGTCCATGTCACCTGGATTACCTAATTGGTTGGTGTACAGTTGTTCAAGGTACTCCATTACAATCCTTTTTATTTCTATACAATTAGTAGTAATGTTGCCACTTTCATTTCTGATTATAGTAGTTTGAGTGTTCTCACTTTTTTTATTCATAAATCTAGCTAAATTTATATTTTCTTTTTTTAAAAGATTTTATTTTTTTATTCGACAGAAAGAGAGACAGCAAGAGAGGGAACACAAGCAGGGGGAGTGGGAGAAGGAGAAGCAGACTTCACACTGAGCAGGGAGACTGATGTGGGGCTTGATCCCAGGACCCTGGGATCATGACTTGAGCTGAAGGCAGATGCTTAACCGACTGAGCCACCAAGGGGACCCTAAATTGATATTGATTTTTTTCCGTTGTTTTCTATTCTCTTTTTTATTTTTCTCCACTTTAATCTTTATTTCCTTCCTGATGCAAGATGTGGGCTTTGGTTGCTCTTCTTTACCTAGTTACTTAAGGTGTAAAGGTGCTACTGATTTCAGGCCTTTCTTCTTTTTTATGTATGCATTTACAGTATAAAATATTCTATTCTCACTGCTTTTACTGCATCCTATAAGTTTTGATTTGTTTTGTTATTTGTTTTCATTTGGTTCAAGGTTTTTCTGATTTTCCTTGTAATTTTTTATCTGACTCACGGGTTATTGAAGAATGTGTTTAACTTTTACATCGGGCTCCTTGCTCAGTGGGGAGTCTGTTTCTCCCTCTCCCTCTGTGCATTCTCTCTCTCTCAAATAAATAAAACCTTTTTAAAAATGGGGAGAAGAAATCAAGAGACATTTTTCCAAAGAAGACATACAGGTGGCAGAAAGGCACATGAAAAGATTCTCAACATCATTAATCAATATGGAAATACAAATCAAAAACACAATGAGATATCATTGCACATCTGCCAGAATGGTTAAAATAAAAAACACAAGAAACAGTAAGTGTTGGTTAGGATGTGGAGAAAAAGGAGATCTCATGAACTAGTGGTGGGAATGCAAACTACTGTAGCCATTGTGGGAAACAGTATGGAGAATCCTCAAAAAATTAAAAAAAGAATTACCTGGGTGATGGGCCTTAAACAGGGTGCGTGATGTTATGAGCACTGGGTGTTATACACAACTGATGAATCATTGAGCACTACATCTGAAACTAATATGTTGGCTAACTGAATTTAAATAAAAAATAGAATTACCATACAATCCAGTAATTCCACAAGGTATTCAACCAAAGAATATGAAATACTAATTCAGAAAGATATATGCACCCACATATTACTTGTAGCAATATTTACAAGAGCCAAAAAAAATGGAAGCAATAAATGTGTCCATCCATATATGAATGGATAAAGAAGACATGGTGTGTGTGTCTCTGTGTGTGTGTGCCTCTATATAGATATAGATATAGATAGAAAAATACAGAAATGAATATTATATATGGATATGTATCTATATATAATATATATGTAATACGGCTATATTGAGCTATATCTACATTTATATATAATGGAATATTACTCAACCATAAAGAAAGAAATATTAACATTTGCAAAAACGTGGATGGATCTAGATGGTATAAGGCTAGGTGAAATAAGACAGAAAAAGACAAATACCATATGATTTCATTTTTTTAATAATAATTTTTTTATTATGTCATGTTAGTCACCGTACAGTATATCTTTAGTTTTTGATGTAATGTTCCATGAATCATTAGTTGTGTATAACACCCAGTGCACCATGCAATATATGCCCTCCTTAATACCCATTACCAGCATATCCCAATCTCCACCCCCCAACCCCTCTTAAGCCCTCAGGTTTTTCCCAGAGCCCACAGTCTGTCATGGTTCATTCCCCCTTCTGCTTACCCCCCTTTCTTCTTCCCTTACTTCTCCTACCAATCTTCTTATTTCTTATGTTCCATAAATGAGTGAAATCATATGATAATTGCCTTTCTCTGCTTGACTTATTTCGCTTAGCATAATCTCCTCCAGTCCCATCCATGTTGCTGCAAATGTGGCAATTGTTCTTTCTGATGGCTGAATAATATTCCATTGTACATATGGAGCACACCCTCTTTATCCAGTCATCTCTTGAAGGGCATCTCGGCTCCTTCCATGATTTAGCTATTGTGGACAATGCTGCTATGAACATTGGGGTGCATATGGCCCTTCTCTTCACTACGTCTGTATCTTTGGGGTAAATACCCAGTAGTGCAATGGCTGGGTCATAGGGTAGCTCAATTTTTAACTTTTTAAGGGACCTCCACACTGTTTTCCAGAGTGGCTGTACCAACTTGCATTCCCACCAACAATGTAGGAGGGATCCCCTTTCTCCACATCCTCTCCAACAATTGTTGTTTCTTGCCTTGTCTATCTTTGCCATTCTAACTGGCGTAAGGTGGTATCTCAGTGTGGTTTTGATTTGAATTTCCCTGATGGCTAATGATTTTGAACATTTTTTCATGTGTCTGCTAGCCATTTGTATGTCTTTATTGGAAAAGTGACTGTTCATATCTTCTGCCCATTTTTTGATTTGATTATTTGTTTCTTGTGTATTGAGTTTGAGAAGTTCTTTGTAGATCTTGGATACCAGCCTTTTACCTGTAGTGTCATTTGAAAACATTTTCTCCCATTTTGCAGACTGCCTCTTAGTTTTTTTGACTGTTTCCTTGGCTGTGCAGAAGCTTTTGATCTTGATGAAGTCCCACAAGTTCATTTTATCCTTTGTTTCTCTTGCTTTCAGAGATGTGTCATGAAAAAGTTGCTGTGGCCGATGAAGAGGTTGCAGCCTATGTTCCCCTCCAGGATTCTGATGGATTCCTGTCTCACATCGAGGTTTTTTATCGATTTGGAGTTTATCTTTGTGTATGGTGTGAGAGTGGTCAAGTTTCATTCTTCTGTATATACCTGTTCAATTTCTCCAGCACCATTTATTGAAGAGACTGTCTTTTTTCCCCTGGATGTTTTTTCCTGCTTTATCAAAGATTAGTTACCCAAGGAGCTGAGGGCCCATTCGGGGTCTCTATTCTGTTCCATTCATCTATGTGTCTGTTTTTGTGCCAGTACCATGCTGTCTTTGTGGTCATAGCTTTGTAGTATAGCTTGAAATCTGGCAACATGATGTCCCCAGCTTTTTTTTTCCTTTTCAACAATTCCTTGGTGATTCAGGTCCTTTTCTGGTTCCACACAAATTTAAGGGCTCTTTGTTCCAGTTCTTTGATAAATGTTACTGGTAGTTGGATTTGCATGGAATTGAAAGTGTAGATTGTTCTGCGTAGCATAGACATATAAACTATGTTTATTCTTCCGATCCGTAAGCATGGAATATTTGTCCATCTTTTTCTGTCTTCTTAATGTCTTTCAAGAGTGATCTGTACTGGCACAAAAACAGACACATAGACCAATGGAACAGAATAGAGAACCCAGAAATGGACCTTAGCTCTTTGGGCAACTAATCTTTGATAAAGCAGGAAAAAACATCCAGTGGAAAAAAGACAGTCTCTTCAATAAATGGTGCTGGGAAAATTGGACAGCTACATGCAAAAGAATGAAACTTGACCACTCTCTCATACCATACACGAAGATAAACTCCAAATGGATGAAAGACCTCGATGTGAGACAGGAATCCATCAAAATCCTAGAGGAGATCATAGGCAGCAACCTCTACGACATTGGCCAAAGCAACTTTTTCATGACACATCTCCAAAGGCAAGAGAAACAAAAGATAAAATGAACTTGTGGGACTTCATCAAGATAAAAAGCTTCTGCACAGCCAAGGAAACAGTCAAAAAAACTAAGAGGCAGCCCACGGAATGGGAGAAGATATTTGCAAATGACGCCACAGATAAAAGACTGGTATCCAAGATCTATAAAGATCTTCTCAAACTCAATACACGTGAAAGAAATAAACAAATCAAAAAATGGGCAGAAGATATGAACACACAGTTTTCCAATGAAGACATACAAATGGCTAACAGACACATGAAAAAATGTTCAACATCATTAGCCACCAGGGAAATTCAAATCTAAACCACATTGAGATACCACCTTACGCCACTTAGAATGGCAAAAATTGACAAGGCAAGAAACACAATTGTTGGAGAGGATGTGGAGAAAGGGGATCCCTCCTACATTGTTGGTGGGAATGCAAGTTGGTATAGCCTCTCTGGAAAACAGTGTGGAGGTCCCTTAAAGGGTTAAAAATTGAGCTACCCTATGATCCAGCCATTGCACTCCTGGGTATTTACCCCAAAGATACAGATGTAGTGAAGAGAAGGGCCACATGCACACCAATGTTCTTAGCAGCATTGTCCACAATAGCTAAATCATGGAAGGAGCCGAGATGCCCTTCAATGGATGACTGGATTAAGAAGATGTGGTCGATATATATAATGGAATATTACTCAGCTATCAAAAAGAATGTTTTCTCAACTTTTGCTGCAACATGGACAGGACTGGAGGAGATAATACTAAGTGAAGTAAGTCAAGTAGAGGAAGAAAATTATCGTTGGTTTCACTCGTTTATGGAACATTAGAAGTCAGAAGATCAGTAGGAGAAGAAAGGGAAGAAGAAAAGGTGGATCAACAGAAGGGAGAATGAAGCATGAGAGACTATGGACTCTGAGATACAAACTGAAGGCCTCAGAAGGGAGGGGTGTGGGGGAATGGGATAGGATGGTGATGGGTAGTAAGAAGGGCATGTATTGCATGGCGCACTGGGTGTTATACGCAAGTAATGAATCATGGAACTTTACGTCAAAAACTAGGGATGTACTGTATCGTGACTAACATAATTAAAAATTATAAAAAATTTAAAAAAATAAAAATAAAGTTTTAAAAAAAGAGTGATCTGTAGTTTCTAGAATATAGATCCTTTACCTCTCTAGTTAGGTTAATTCCGAGATATTGTATGATTATTGGTGCTTTTGTAAATGGAATCGATTCCCTAATTTCTCTTTCTTCAGACTCATTGTGTATAGAAATGCAACTTATTTCTGAGCATTGATTTTGTATCCTGCCACATTACTGAATTGCTCTATAAGTTCTAGTAGTTTGGGGGTGGAGTCTTTTGGGTTTTCCAAATAGAGTAACATGTCATCTGTGAAGAGAGAGAGTTTGACTTCTATCTTGACAATTTGAATATATTTTATCCCTTTTTTGTTGTCTGATTTATGTTGCAAGGACTTCTAGTACTATGTTGAATAATAGTGGCGAGAATGGGCATCCTTGTCGTGTTCCTGATCTTAGGGGAAAGGCTTCCAGCTTTTCCCCATTTAGAATGATATTTGTTCTAGGCTTTTCATAGGTGGTTTTTATGAAATCGAGGAATGTACCCTCTATCCCTGCACCCTGAAGGGTGTTAATCAGGAAAGGATGCTGTATTTTGTCAAAGGCTTTTTCTGCGTCAAATAAGAGGATCATATGGTTCTTGTCTCTTCTCTGATTTACGTGATCTATCACACTGATCGATTTGTGAATGTTGAACCACCCTTGCATCCCATGGATGAATCCCACTTGGTCATGATGGATAAATCTCTTAATGTACTGTTGGATCCTATTAGCTAGGATCTTGTTGAGAATTTTGGCATCCATATTAATCAGGGATATTGGTCTGTAATTCTCCTTTTTGATGGGGTCTTTGCCTGGTTTGGGGATCAAGGTAATACTGGCCTCATAGAATGAGGTTGGTAGTTTTCTTTCCGTTTCTATTTTTAAAACAGCTTCAGGAGAATAGGTATTATTTCTTCTTTGAATGTTTGGTAGAATTACCCAGTGAATCCGTCAGGCCCTGGACTCTTGTTGTGGGGATGTTTTTGATCACTGCTTCAATCTCATCATAATTAATCGGTCTGTTTAAAAAACCAATTTCTTCCTGTTTCACTCTTGGTAGTTTATAGGTTTCCAGAAAGGCCTCCATCTCTTCCAGGTTGTTTAATTTATTGGCATAAAGCTGTTGATAAAAGTTTCTAATGATCCTTCCTATTTCATTGGTGTTGGTTGTGAGAAGGATGTGTCTTCGTTTTCAAGTGTTTAAATTTCTTCAAAATTTTTCCTTGTGTTTGAGTTCCACTTTCAAAGCATTGTGATCTGAGAATATGCGCGGAATAATCCCATTCTTTTAGTATCAGTTGAGACCTGTTTTGTGACCCAGTATAGGGTCTATTCTGGAGAATGTTCCATGTGCATTCGAAAAGAATGAGTATTCTGTTGTTCTGGGGTGTAGTGTTCTGTATATATCCATGAGGTCCATCTGATCCAGTATATCATTCAAAGCTCTTGTTTCTTTGTTGTTTTTCTACTTAGGTGATCTGTCTATTGCTGAGGACGGAGTGTTGAGGTCTTCTACTATTAATGTATTATTATCTATATGTCTCTTAATTCTGGTTAAGAGTTGGCTTGTGTATCTTGCTGCTCCCCTTTTGGGGGCATATATATTTATAATTGTCACATCCACTTGTTAGATACATCCTTAAGAATAATATAGTGTCCTTCTCTATCTCTAACTACAGTCTTTAGTTTAAAATCTAATCTGTCTGATATGAGAATTTCTACCCCAGCTTTCCTTTGAGGTCTGTTGGCATGAAAAATATTTCTCCATCCCTTCACTTTCAGTCTGGATGTAACTTTAGGTTCAAAATAAGTCTCTTGTAGACAGCATGGATGGGTCATGTCTTTTTATCCAATCTGCAACCCTGTGGCATTTTACGGGAGCATTTAGGCCATTTACATTGAGAGTGATTATTGAGAGATATGATTTTAATGATGTCATGTTGCCTGTGAAGTCTTATTTTCTATAGATTGTAAATTTCTGTTCTGTATCACTCTTGGAGTCTTTTTACTTTTATAGAACCCCCCCTTAATATTTCTTGCAGGTCTGGCTTGGTGGTCACATATTCCTTCAGTTTCTGGCAGTCTTGGAAGGTCCTTGTCTCACCTTCAATGCTGAATGACAGCCTTGCTGGATAAAGGATCCTTGGCTGCATGTTTTTCTCGCTTAGTGCTCTGAATATGTCTTGCCAGCTTTTTCTGGCTTGCCATGTCTGTGTAGATAGGTTTGATGTTATTCTGATGTTCCTCCCTCTGTAGGTGAGGATTCTCTTCCTTCTGGACATTTTCAAGATTGTATCCTTGGATCTAAGTTTTGCAAATTGGACTATTATGTGACATGCTGTTGGTCTGTTCTCATTCATCTTGGGAGGGGTCCTCTCTGCCTCTTGGACATGAATGCTTGTTTCCTTTGCCAGATTAGGGAAGTTCTCAGCTACAATTTGTTCAAATATCTCTTCTGGACCTCTCTCTTTCTCCACCCCCTCGGGGATGTCGATGATTCTGACATTGTTATGTTTCACTGAGTCAGTAATCTCCCATAATCTACATTCCTGAGATTGATTTTTTTGAGCCAAGTTTCTGTTTTAACTTTCTCTTCTACCATCCCATCCTCTAATTCACTAATTCGTTCTTCTGCCTCATTTACCCTGGCTGTCAGAGCATCCAGTGTAGACTGCATTTGATTCATAACATGTTTAATTTAATTTTTAATTTCTGCCAGATTTGTTCTCATTTCCGCCCTTAGAGATTGTATATTCTTGTTAATATTTTTGTTTATATTTTTTTCAAGCCTACACATCATCTTTGCCATTGTTACTCTGAACTCCGTTTCTGACAATTTAGTTATATCCATATCCATCAGTTATGTGGCAGAGGCCACAGTCTCTGTTTCTTTCTTTTGTTTGGTGTTCTTCCTCCTTGTCACTCTGATGTGGAGTGGTTGCAGGGATGTACAGAGCCCAAATTTCTGATCAGGATGCAAGCAATGTGTGGTTGTTTTATAGGGACCTTAGGGATGTGGACTTCTTGAGTTTTTCAGCCTGCCTTCTGGGAGACGGGCCTGCCGCGGTGATACTCAGGCCACCCTGTTTGGGTAGAGTTGCCCGGTCCCCTGGGAGGGGTGGGGATGGGCACAATGTGAACTGGTATTTCCGGGCTTTTGTTCTCTGGCGGCTTTCCCTGGAGGTTTTCTGTGACTCTTCTGAGAGTGAGAGCCACAGTGGCCGAATCCTAGCCTCTGTGTCAGAATGGAGAGATCGCAGTCTGTTCTCCACTGAGCTCTCCTGGCCACTTTAACTCTGTTTCTGTCAGTGCTGCTAAAAACCCCACAGCACCTCTGGTTGTGTGCCCCACAGCCACTCTCCCAGTCCTAGCTCCCAGGGCTGGCATGTCTCTGTCCTTTGTGCTTCTAACATTGCCAGCCGTCCCCGGTTCCCATGCATGCTCTTGAGCTCCCTGTTTCAGTGTGGTTCATGCGCACTCTGGAGCTCCAGTTTTCAGTCTGGTTGCACTCGTGCTCCTGAGCTCCCAGTTTCATTCTGGTTTCTCTGTGGCTACCAGTCCGAGGGTCATGCCCACTCCCTAGTGCAGGAGGCTACAGCTTCCTGGGGCCCGAGCATGGAGGCTCCTTCCCCCTTCCATTTATCTTCTGATATCTGTGCACAGATTCACTCCCCGCTTCATATCTGAATACTCAGCGCCGGAGATGTTTGTTTGTAAGATCCAGTTGTATCTTCCTACATCTCAGGCTGATTTCATGGGTATTCAGGATGATCTGGTAGATATCCAGCTCAATTCAGGGGACCAGCTGTAAAAAGTCCCTTACCCCTCTGCCATCTTTTCCCATTCCGTCTCCCATAATATTTCTTGCAAGTGTTGCTTGGTGGTCATGTATTCTTTCACTTTCTGCCTATCCTGGAAGCTCTTTATCTGTCCATCTTTTGTCTATGCAAGCCTCACTGGATAAAGTATATTTGGCTGCATATTCTTCTCATTTAGTACCCTGAATATGTCTTGAGAGCATTTTCTGGCTTGCCGGGTTTCTGTGGTTAAGTCTGAAGTTATTCTGAAGCTCCTCCCTCCATATGTAAGAAAGATATTCCCCCCAGCTGCTCTCAGGATCGCTTCCTTGGCGCTAAGATTTGCAAGCTTCACTATTCTGTCAGAGTACTGATCTATTTTTATTGATTTTCGGAAGGGTCCTCTCTGCCTCTTAGACATGGGTCCTTGTTTCCTGCCCCACATTAGGGAAGTTCTCAGCTATGATTTGCTCAAATATACCTTGTAGTCCTATATATCTCTCCACACTCTCAGGGATCCCAATAATTCTGACAATGGAACGTTTCAGGGCATCATTGATTTCTCTAAGTCTGTTTTCATGGGCTACTAGCCACCTATCCCAATCTTCCTCAGCTTCCTTCCTTTCTCTCAGCTTATCTTCTAGATCATTGATTCGTTCTTCTGCCTCATTTATCCTGACTATTAGAATATCCAGTTTAGACTGCATATTATTCATAACATTTTTAAGTTCCACCTGTTTAGATCTAATTTCTGTCCTTAGAGATTCAATATTGTCACTAATGCTTTTTTCAAGCCTAGCTATTGAATTTATGATTGATATTCTGAAATCTATCTCTGACATCTTGCTTATATCCATATCCATTAGTTCTGTGGCAGAGGACATTGTCTCTGATTCTTTGCTTTGTTGGAAGTTCCTCCTCCTACTCATTCTGTCAAGGGATGGTTGAGCAAATGAACAGAGGCAAAAATAACAACCACGACCCAAACAAAATGCATCTTAGAGAAAATCGGATGTGGAGGGATAAAAATGGTGGGAGTCTCCCATGGCCAGCTCTCAAAGGCTCATATTTCGTTGGAGTTAAGATGGCGGAGGAGTAGAGGACCCCTTTTTCAGCCGGTCCCATGAGTCGAGCTGGATAGGTACAAGACCAGCCTGAACATCCATGGAATCAGCCTGAGATGCAGGAAGATACATCTGGATCTCTACAAATGAACATCTCCAGTGCTGAGTATTGAGGTACAAAGTGGGGAGCTGTGAAACCGCGCACAGATATCGGAAGATAAACAGAAGGGGGAGGGAGCCTCCACGTTTGGACTGGCACCTGCGAGAAAACAGACTGGGACCATGAGCTGGGAGCATGCGCCACCAGACTTCTCATGGAACTCCGGAACTCCGGTGTGCTCACTGGATCCAGACTGAGACCGGGAGCTCCGTGAGCGCGCGGGGGCCACTGGCTGCTGGCAGCTGGCAGCGTTAGAAAAACAAAGGACAGAGACACACCAGCCCTGGAACTGAGGGCTGGGACGCCGGGTGTGGGGCGCACATCTCGGGACGCTGCAGGGTTAAGCAGCACCAACAGAAGCAGAGTTAAAGTGGCCAGAACATCAGTGGAGAGTTGGCTGCAATCCCTCTGTTCTGAGACAGAGGCTGAGATTCGGCCACTGCTGCTCTGACTCTCAGAAGAGGCACAGCAAACCACAAGGGAAAGCCGCCAGAGAACAAAAGCCTGGAAATACCGGCTCACAGTGTGCCCATCCCTACCCCTCCTCGCAGGGGACACGGAGACTCTACCCAAACAGGGTTGCCTGAGTATTGGTGCAGCAGGCCCCTCCCCCAGAAGGCAGGCTGAAAAATCAGGAAGCCCACATCCCGGGGTGCCTGGGTGGTGAAGTCATTAAGTGCCTGTCTTCTGCTCCGGGCATGATCCTGGCATTCTGGAAAGAAGTCCCTCATCGGGCTCCTCTGCTGGGAGCCTGCTTCTTCCTCTCCCCTGCTTGTGTTCCCTCTCTCACTGGTTGTCTCTCTGCCACATAAATAAATAAAATCTTTAAAGAAGAAGCCCACATCCCTAAGATCGCTATAAAACAAGGGTGCACGGCCTGGGTCCTGGTCAATAATTTGGGCTCTGGACAACCCTGCAACCTCTCATCAGAATGACGAGAAGGAGAAGTCCCCCCGAGCAAATAAAAGACAATGAGTCTGTGGCCTCTGCCACAGAACTAATGGATATGGATGTAACCAAATTATCAGAAATGGAATTCAGAGTAATAATGCTCAACATCATGTGTAGACTTGAAAAAAGTATTAACGAAAATGTCAATGAGAATAAAGAATCTCTAAGGGTGGAAATGAGAGCGAATTTGACAGAAATTAAAAATTCTATGAGCCAAAGGCAGTCAAAACTAGAGGCTCTCGAGGAGGTTAAGATAGCGGAGGAGTAGGGGACCCCTTTTTCAGCCGGTCCCCTGAGTTGAGCTGGATAGGTACCAGACCAGCAGGAATATCCAAGGAATCAGCCTGAGACGCAGGAAGATACATCTGGATCTCTACAAATGAACATCTCCAGCGCTGAGTATCGAGGTACGAAGCGGGGAGCCATGAATCCGCGCACAGATATCGAAAGCTAAACAGAAGGGGGAGGGAGCCGCCGTGTCAGGGTGCTGGGAAGCGGTAGCCACCTGCAAGGGGGAGCGGACAGACCACGGACCCGCACGCTTGAGACAGCAGACTGAGAACGGGAGCTCCGGGAGCGCACGCAGGACAGCTGGCGGTTGGCGGGCCACCTGCATGGGGGAGCAGGCAGACTCGCGGACGGCACCCGCGAGACAGCAGATTTAGAACGCGAGCTCCAGGAGTGCGCGCAGGGCGGCTGACGGGCCACCTGCACCAGGGAGCGGGCGGACCGCAGACCCGCACTCTGGAAACAGCAGACTGAGTCCGTGAGCCGGGAACGTGCACCACCAAGCATCTCACGAGCTCCGGAGCTCCGGTGTGCTCACTGGATCGAGGCTGAGACTGGGAGCTCCAAGAGCGTGCGCGGGGTGGTTGGTGGCTGGCGGCTGGAGGGCCACCTGCACGGGGGAGCAGGCGGACTCGCGGTCAGCACCCGCGAGACACCAGACTGAGACGGGGAGCTCCGGGAGCCCGCACGGGGCAGCTGGTGAAGGGCGGCCGTCGGGGTTGGAAACACAAAGGACAGAGGCGCGCCGGCCCTGGAAGTGAGGGCTGGGACGCTGGGTGTGGGGCGCACAGCCCGGGATGCTGCAGGGTTGAGCAGCACCAACAGAAACAGTGTTAAAGTGGCCAGAACATCAGTGGAGAACGATCCGCGATTCCTCTGTTCTGAGACAGAGGCTGAATTTCAGCCGCTGCTGCTCTGACTCTCAGAAGAGGCACAGCAAACCACCAAGGAAAGCCGCCAGAGAACAAAAGCCTGGAAATACCGGCTTACAGGGTGCCCATCCCCATCCCCCCTCACAGAGGACACGGAGACTCTACCCAAACAGGGTTTTCTGAGTACCGGCAGGCAGGCCCCTCCCCCAGAAGGCAGGCTGAAAAATCAAGAAGCCCACAACCCGGAGCGCCTGAGTGGCGCAGTCACCAAGCACCTGTCTTCGGATTAGGGTGTGATCACAACGTTCCGGAAAGGAGTCCCTCATCGGGCTTCTCCACCGGGAGCCTGCTTCTTCCTCTCCCACTCCTCTGCTTGGGTTCCCTTTCTTGCTGACTGTCTCTCTCTCTCTCAAATAAATAAATAAACTCTTTAAGGAAGAAGCCCACATCCCTAAGATCTCTATAAAACAAGGGCGCACGGCCTGGGCCCAGTCAACAACTTGGGCTCTGGACAACCCCGCAATCTCTCTTCATCAGAATGACGAGAAGGTGAAGTTCCCCCCAGCAAAGAAAAGATAATGAGTCTGTGGCCTCTGCCACAGAATTAATACATATGGATGTATCCCAATTATCAGAAATGGAATTCAGAGCAACAATGGTCAAGATGATGAGTAGACTTGAAAAAAGTATTAACGAAAATGTTACTGAGAATATAGAATCCCTAAGGGCAGAAATGAGAGCGAATCTGACAGAAATTAAAAATTCTATGAGCCAAATGCAGTCAAAACTAGAGGCTCTGACGGCCAGGGTCACCGAGGCAGAGGAACGCATTAGCGAATTGGAGGATGGGTTAGTAGAAGAAAAAACGAAAATAGAAGCTGGTCTTAAAAAAATCCACGCCCACGAATGTAGATTACGGGAGATTACTGACTCTATGAAACGATCCAATGTCAGAATCATCGGCATCCCTGAAGGGGTGGAGAAAAACAGAGGTCTAGAAGAGATATTTGAACAAATTGTAGCTGAAAACTTCCCTAATCTAGCAAGGGAAACAAGCATTCGTGTCCAAGAGGCAGAGAGGACCCCATCCAAGCTCAACCAGGACAAACCTACGCCACGGCATGTCATAGTGCAATTCGCAAATATTAGATCCAAGGATACAGTATTGAAAGCGGACAGGACAAAGAAATTTCTCACATACCAAGGCAAAGGTATCAGAATTATGTCAGACCTGTCTACAGAGACCTGGAATGAGAGAAAGGCTTGGGGGGGCATTTTTAAAGCTCTTTCAGAGAAAAACATGCAGCCAAGGATCCTTTATCCAGCAAAGCTGTCATTCAGAATTGATGGAGAAATAAAGACGTTCCAAAATCGCCAGTCATTAACCAATTTCGTAACCACGAAACCAGCCCTACAGGAGATATTAAGGGGGGCTCTATAAAGGTAAAAAGGCCCCAAGAGTGATACAGAGCAGCAAGTCACAACCGATACAAAGACTTTAAAGAGAAATGGCATCATTAAAATCATATCTGTCAATAATCTCTATCAATCTAAATGGCTTAAACTCTCCCATAAAACGCCACAGGGTTGCAGATTGGATAAAAAGACATGACCCATCCATTTGCTGTCTACGAGAGACTCATTTTGAACCCAAAGTTACATTCAGACTGAGAGCAATGGGATGGAGTACCAACTTTCACGCAAATGGACATCAAAAGAAAGCTGGGGTAGCAATTCTCATATCAGATAGATTGGATTGTAAACTGAGGACTATAGTTAGAGACGCAGAAGGGCACTATATTATTCTTAAAGGATGTATCCAGGAAGTGGACATGACAATTATAAATATAAATGCCCCCAACAGGGGAGCAGCAAGATACACAAGCCAAATCTTAACCAGAAGAAAGAGACATATAGATAAAAATACATTAATAGTATGGGACCTCAACACCCCACTATCAGAAATAGAACACCCTGGCAATAAATAAGCAAAGAATCAAAGGCTTTGAATGCTATACTCGATGAGTTGCACCTCACAGATATATATAGAACACTACACCCCAGAACCAAAGAATACTCATTCTATTCTAATGCCCATGGAACATTCTCAAGAATAGACCATGTTCTGGGACACAAAACAGGTCTCAACCGATACCAAAAGATTGAAATTATCCCCTGCATATTCTCAGACCACAACGCTCTGAAATTGGAACTCAACCACAAGGAAAAATTTGGAAGAAACTCAAACACTTGGAGACTAAGAACCATCCTGCTCAGGAATGACTCGATAAACCAGGAAATCAAAAATCAATTTAAACAATTTATGGAGACCAACGAGAATGAAAACACAATGGTCCAAAACCTATGGGATACTGCAAAGGCAGTCCTAAGGGGGAAATACATAGCCATCCAAGCCTCACTCAAAAGAATAGAAAAATCTAAAATATAGCTTTTATATTCTCACCTCAAGAAGCTGGAACAGCAACAGAGGGACAAGCCTAATCCACGCATGAGGAAGCAGTTGACCAAGATTAGAGCAGAAATCAATGAATTAGAAACCTGGAGTACAGTAGAGCAGATCAACAGGACTAGAAGCTGGTTCTTTGAGAGAATCAATAAAATTGACAGACCACTGGCACGACATATCCAAAAGAAAAGGGAAAGGACCGAAATTAATAAAATTATGAATGAAGAATGAGAGGTCATGACCAACATCAATGAAATTGGAAGGATTATTAGAAACTTTTATCAACGGCTATATGCCAATAAATTAAGCAATCTGGAAGAGATGGAGGCCTTGCTGGAAACCTATAAACTACCAAGACTGAAACAGGAAGAAATTGATTTTTTAAACAGGCCAATTAATTATGATGAGATTGAGTCAGTGATAAACAACCTTCCAAATAACAAAGCTCCAGGCCCGGACGGTTTTCCTGGGGAATTCTACCAAACATTCAAAGAAGAAATAATACCTATTCTCCTAAAGCGATTTCAAAAAATAGAAACAGAAGGAAAGCTACCAAACTCATTCTATGAGGCTAATATTACCTTGATCCCCAAACCAGGCAAAGACCCCCTAAAAAGAAGAATTACAGACTGATTTCCCTCATGAATATGGACACCAAAATCCTCAACAAGATCCTGGCTAATAGAATCCACCCGTACATTAAAAGGATTATCCATCATGACCAAGTGGGATTCATACCTGGGATGCAAGCGTGGTCAACATTCACAAATCGAACAGCGTGATACATCATATCAACAAGAAAAGACTCAGGAGCCATATGATCCTTTCAATTGTTGCAGAAAAAGCCTTAGACAAAATACAGCATCCTTTCCTGATTAAAACCCTTCAGAGTGTAGGAATAGAGGTTATATTTCTCAATCTCATAAAAGCCATCTATGAAAAGCCTACTGTAAATATTATTCTCAATGGGGAAAAGCTGGAAGCCTTTCCTTTAAGATCAGGAACATGATGAGGATGCCCACTCTTGCCATTACTGTTCAACAGAGTACTAGAAGTGTTTGCAACAGCAATCAGAAGACAAAAAGGGATCAAAGGTATCCAAATCGGCAAAGAAGAAATCAAACTGTCTCTCTTTGCAGATGACATGAGACTCTATATGGAAACCCAAAAGATTCCACTCCCAAACTATTAGAAGTTATAGAGCAATTCAGTAATGTGGCGGGATACAAAATCAATGCTCAGAAATCAGTTGCATTTCTATACACGAATAACGAGACTGAAGAAAGAGAAATTAGGGAATCCATCCCATTTACAATCGCACCAAAAACCATACATTATCTTGGAATTAACTTAACCAGAGACGTAAAGGACCTATATCCTAGAAACTACAAATCACTCTTGAAAGTCATTGAAGAAGACACAAAAAGAGGGAAAAATATTCCATGGTCATGGATAGGAAGAATTAACATAGTTAAAATGTCCATGCTACCCAGAGCAATCTACACTCTCAATGCCATTCCGATCAAAATACCAATGACATTTTTCAAAGAACTGGATCAAACAGCCCTTAAATTTCTGTGGAACCGGAAAAGGCCCCGAATCACCAAGGAATTGTTGAAAATGAAAAACAAAGCTGGGGGCATCACAATGCCGGATTTCGAGCTGTACTACAAAGCTGTGATCACCAAGACAGCATGGTACTGGCACAAAAACAGACACATAGACCAATGGAACAGAGTAGAGAACCCAGAAATGCACCCTCGGCTCTTTGGGCAACTAATCTTTGACAAAGCAGGAAAAAACATCCAGTGGAAAAAAGACAGTGTCTTCAATAAATGGTCCTGGGAAAATTGGTTAGCTACATGCAAAAGAATGAAACTTGACCACTCTCTCACACCATACACAAAAATAAACTCCAAATGGATGAAAGACCTCGATGTGAGACAGGAATCCATCAAAATCCTAGAGGAGAGCATAGGCAGCAACCTCTACGACACCGGCCACAGCAACCTTTTTCATGTCACATCTCCAAAGGCAAGAGAAACAAAAGAAAAAATAAACCTGTGGGACTTCATCAAGTTCAAAGTTTTCTGCACAGCCAAGGAAACAGTCAAAAAAACTAAGAGGCAGCCACGGAATGGGTGAATATACTTGCAAATGATACTACAGATAAAAGATTGGTATCCAAGATCCACAAAGAACTTTTCAACCTCAGTACCTGAGAAACAAATAAACAAATAAAAAAAATGGGCAGAAGATATGAACAGACATTTCCAATGAAGACATACAAATGGCTAACAGACACATGAAAAAATGTTCAAAATTTTGAGCCATCAGGGAAATTCAAATCAAAACCACCTTAGCCAGTTAGAATGGCAAAAATTGACAAGGAAAGAAACAACAACTGTTGGACAGGATGTTGGAGAAAGGGGATCCCTCCTACATTGTTGGTGGGATGCAAGTTGGTACAGCCACTCTGGAAAACAGTGTGGAGGTCCCTTAAAAGGTTAACAATTGAGCTACCCTATGATCCAGCCATTGCACTGTTGGGTATTTACCCCCAAGATACAGGCATAGTGAAGAGATGGGCCATATGCACCCCAATGTTCATAGCAGCATTGTCCACAATAGCTAAATTGTGGAAGGATCCGAGATGCCCTTCAACAGATGACTGGATTAAGAGGATGTGGTCCATATGTACAATGGAATATTATTCAGCTATCAAAAAGAACGGTTTCTCAACATTTGCTGCACCATGGACGGTACTGGAGGAGATAATGCTAAGTGAAATAAGTCAAGCAGAGAAAGACAATTATCATACAGTTTCTCTCATCTATGTTACATAAGAACTCAGAAGATCAGTAGGAGAAGAAGGGATAAAAAAGGGGGGGGTAATCAGAGGGGGGAGTGAAGCATGAGAGACTATGGACTCTGAGATACAAACTGAGGGCTTCGGAGGGGAGGGGGTGGGGAAATGGGATAGGCTGGTGATGGGTAGTAAGGAGGGCACGTATTGCATGGTGCACTGGGTTTTATACGCAACTAATGAATCATCGAACTTTACATCAGAAACCAGGGATATAGTGTATGGTGACTAACATAATATAATAAAAAACATTAAAATTAAAAAAAATAATATAATTAAAAATATTAAAAATGAAATAAAATAAAAGACTCCGACTTGATAAAGTGTTGCAAGGTTGGGAACATTCACAACAATATCAGTTTTGTTTCTCTGTGCACAATAGAAGCTTCTGTGCATTGAATAGCTGTTACAAATTGTTATATTCTCTCTTTATATAAATATAGCCTTGGAAATATCATCTACACAACAAGATCTTGCAAGATTCCGAAAACTTGAGAAATTGTTGCAATGTCCTGTTAAAATCGCCTCTAAAAGGAGCCTCTAGTTCTTACTGGTTGTTTTATTTGACAAAATCTTTGCCCTGGTTTTAATGTTGCAATTGACATCTCTGTGTTACTAAATGATTTAAATAATTATTTGTAATGTTGTTCAATCAAATCAGAAGCCAATCACTAGCACTTTCTTCCCTTTCTGTATCAATGACTTTTATTTTATTTTTTTGAGGTCTCTTTATTTTTTTATTTATTTTTTTAATAATAATATTTTTTTATATTATGTTAGCCACCATACAGTACATCCCTGGTTTTTTATGTAAATGTATCAATGACTTTTAAAAGCACCCTTACTATGAAAAATTTCACTTTCAACAAAAAACCTTTATTATAAGAAGGAAACTTCTGTAATAATTACAATAAATAAACTACTGTTAGACACAACAGGGTTAAATCTCACAATGTTGAACAAAAGAAGCCAGAGACAAAAGACTATCTTACTATATAATTCCATTTATATAAAGTTGAAAAACAAGGAAAACTCATCGTAAATGTTAACAGATAAGATATTACCTATTATTGGAGAAACTTAGTGTCCAGGAAGGTGCATGAGGGGGAACCTTAAACAGAGAAATAACTGGGGAATACTTTGACTTAGAACTTTATAGGGAATGTTGGCAGTGGTCTGGGGAAAGATTCCATTATCCCTGGGTCCTCTGGCAATCATATGCTCTTATTGCCATTAAAAAATACCAAAATTAACCAATTATTGGGAAAGAGACTCCAAAGTTTGACTCATCAAAATGGTGGAAGAAAAACATTGCAATCACAACAAAACTAATTCAAAAGAGAAAGAAAGAAGAGACCTTTCATTCAGCATCATCTGTTTGGTGCATATATTGCATCCAGCAGGACACATACATGACAAGGCAGTGAATCTCATGATCATCTGTTGTTGGATTATGTCCTTGGAAGAGAAACAAATCTCTTGTCAGCAAATCTGGCTGCCCTAGGTTCTGCTCCTGGCAGATTTCTCTTGTCCTTGTCTCAGGGAAGGTCCTGGGAAGATTACTGGGGAGGTTGATCCCAGGGAGTTGTATGGGTACATCAGCCCATCACTGGCTGGGGCAGGCATCTTTCTCCTGGAGTCTGGGGATTTCCAAAGGAGTTAGGACTCCTGGCCATGCTGGTTAAGTTGTACACAGCCTCTGTTCTCAAGGCTTGAGATTATTCTGGTGACATGACTCCTCTTGGTGATCTGTAAATTTTGATTTTTTAAGACTCTGTTGCCCATATGCCAATGCCAGAAATTGCTCCATTATCTTACGGCATTCAGATTTGGGGATGAAATCACTGACAGTCTTTCTTTTGTAGGTATCCTTTTCTGTCTGAAAAGTCAGTACAGTGTTTCAGAATTACATACATTTGATATATTTGACCTTTTAAAAAGCTTTTTTTTTTGCTTTTCCACTTTCTTTTTTTAATAATATTTTGTATTATATTATGTTAGTCACCATACAGTACATCCCTAGTTTTTTATGTAAAGTTCCATGATTCATTACTTGCGTATAACACCCAGTGCACCATGCAATACATGCCCTCCTTCATACCCATCACCGGTCTATCCCAATTCCCCACCCGCCTCCTCTCTGAAGCCCTCAGTTTGCTTTTTATTTTGAAATAATTATTGATTCAAAGGCACAGATCTTATTTTGAGTTTCAGCTCTGCCACTTGCTAACTGTGTCCTTGGCAAGTTATTTAAACTCTCTGAACCTAGATTAATGCTTTGTAACATTTATCCACAACACTTACCCCCACACCCTACTCCCAGGACCATGCACTTGCTGACATTGATCCCCATTCCCAGAAGCACTCCATCAATTAAAAACTGTCCCTGACCATACAGCATCATCTCCACTACCCCAGACGCAGTACACTAGGCAACATCACTGCACCTAATCCTTACAGTTTCAGGGTCCTCAAAGTTTCTAAAGCCAGAAGCACATGGTCCGTTGTACTGGCTTTAGAGCTCCTCCACCAGTCTGCAATAGAATTCTGATAGTGTTAGTGTCCTTTAAGCTATGATAAAGACTTACTATCATGACAATCTAGTGATCTTCATCCTGCCTCCAGTCCCTGTTTTCCCTGGTCACTGCCCGGATCAATACATTTTCTCATTTTTCCTCTCTCTCTAATGCTCTGGCTTCATCTCCCTTCATGTACTATACTCTATTCCTTCTCCTTGGTTTCTCAGATCCTTACAATGTGCTCCCTGGAATTTCTGCTTTGTAATAGAGACTCTTCTACATTCTCAAATTCTCTGAATATTCTTTTCTTTTCCTGCCTTAACTCAACCCTAGCTATCTCCAGTCACCCAACTTCTACAGCAACTCTCTGCAGTGCCGCTGCTCATTCTCTTACTCCCCATATATAGCAAGATGGAGAATAAAGATGTGTCATCATTACTTCACAGTGCCACCTCAAGCAGTACTTCCTCTTTATTATGAAAAAGGCCATGCTCTTTTGAGGCTTCTGCCATTTGGCTCTACCACTCTTCATTACTGTCACCTACAAACACATTAGACACATCACTTCACACATTTATATCCTTGGCACTTGGTTCACAGTCCTGTTCACCTCAACTTCTGCCATCATCTTGAATAAGTTCAATATTTATCCTATCCAAAAACCTGGTCTCCTTTCCATGTTCTCATCTCTAATGTCTTTTTCCTCCACTCATCTCAGTTCCTTATGCCTACAATTACATCCTGGATTTTTATCATAAAGTAAAATTTCTCCACCTCAGAAACTTACTTAAATATCCTACTCTGACCGAAGCCTTCTCTCCTTAGTTTTATACTCCAATGTTTTCACTCCACCTTTTTGTAGACTTCATAAGGATTGATAGAACTGACCCATCTACTTTCTTCCTTTCCCCCCCCTTTACTCTTACCTTATCCAAATTAGAATTTTCCAAAATTCTTCCTTATCCAAATTAGATCCCACAGTTCATATTTTCAAATTTTAATTTTCAGTGACTATTTTGCAATTACCCTCATTTCTTTTCCCCACTGACTTTTGTTTGCAATCATTAGACAAATCCCAACTATGGATACTATGTCCCCTCCCAGCTTGCACTTGGGTGTCAAGCACAGCTACAGAAAGTCATATAATGTGGCACATTGCTACCACTCTAGATAAATGGTGATAAATCCCCTTTATTTTTTTTTTTAAAGATTTTATTTATTTATTCGACAGAGATAGAGACAGCCAGTGAGAGAGGGAACACAAGCAGGGGGAGTGGGAGAGGAAGAAGCAGGCTCATAGTGGAGGAGCCTGATGTGGGGCTCGATCCCATAACGCCGGGATCACGCCCTGAGCCGAAGGCAGACGTTTAACCGCTGTGCCACCCAGGCGCCCCGATAAATCCCCTTTAAACTGCCCAGGGATCCTATCATATTTCTGTTGTGAATTTACTCTGCCATTATCACCAAAACTCTCATTCAAGCTCCTATCCCCTCACACTTAGCAAATGACCTTGTGTTTTCATTTAGACAGAAAAGCAGCTCTCACCTAGAAAAAAACCTCACCTTTCCACCATTTAATCTATAAATCTATCTCTATTTGCACCAAACTTCAATGTTACCTCCTCTTTTCTAAACTCCACCCACCACCTGTACTTTTTTTGTCCTTCTGGAATTCTCAGTATCTTTAAGTATTGATATTGCATTGTGTTGTTGTATTTTCAGCTTAACTGTATTGAAAGAATACGCTATATGGCACAGTCCTTACTTTGTCATTATTCATGCACTTTTCAACCTCCTTTAGTCTGGTTTGGGTCCAACCACTCTTAAACACGCTCTTGCTAAGATCATTAATGACCGACTAATTACTGAACTCAATGACACTTTAAAGTCCTCAACTCATAGACCTTTGAATATCATTTAAAATGAGTTGATTATCCTCCCATTTTGAATATTCAGGCTTAACGTTCTTGGTAACACATAATATCAATTTGCTATAAACTTTTACTATATGTAACCATTGAATACAAAAATTCCTCAGAGATGTCTCCTAAAGCTCTTCTGTATTTTATGTTATCTCCCTAAAAAAATCTCACACACCCCTATGGATCTAAGTACCACCTGTGCGCTGATAAAAAGTGCTTACTATAAGAAATTCAAGCGGTACAGAGAAGTACCAAGAAGAAAGCAAAAAAAAAAAAAGTCACCTCAAAACGCCACACTCCAAATCAGCCATCATTAACATTAGGTGAACATCATTTCAGACATCTCCCAACGCGTGGGAAAATGTTGTCATTAAGTTCTTCTCTAACATGATGCGCTAGTGGGCAATTTTCTGTTGTCCCTTGGGTTGTGTTTTCCTTCAAACGAGGTTTTAAACCTATCTTTGCATATTATGTTCCTGTTTACTTTTTTTTTTTTGCTTTATACTACGTTTGCATAATAGCCTATAGCTCAGTAATAATCACTCAGCCATCAGAAAGAACGATTACACAACATTTGCAGCAACATGGATGGGACTGGAGGAAATTATGCTAAGTGAAATAAGTGAAGCAGAGAAAGTCAATTATCATATGGTTTCACTCATTTATGGAACATAAGAAATAGGAAGATCGGTTGGAAAAGGAAGGGAAGAATGAAGGGGGGATAAACAGAAGGGAGAATGAACCATGAGAGACTGTGGACTCTGGGAAACAAACTGAGGGCTTCTGAGGGGAGGGTGGGGGGGGATTGGGATAGGCCGGTGATGGGTATTAAGGAGGGCACCTATTGCATGGTGCCCTGGGTGTTATACGCAAATAATGAATCATGGAACATTACATCAAAAAGTAAGGATATACTGTATGGAGACTAACATAACATAATAAAAAATTATTATTAAAAATATAAAATAAAATAAAAAAAGGCGGGCCTTATCTATGGTTTAGTATGTTTCAGTACTTCCTCCATTTTTATGTCTAAATAATATTCTATTGCATTGGTATAACACATTTTTAAAAATCCATTCATCTATTGATGGACATTTGGCCATTGTGAATAGTGTTGCTATGCATGTATCAGAATTTGTTTAAATACCTGTTCAGTTTTGGGGAGTATATACCTAGGAGTGGAATTTCTTGATCATATGGTAATTCTATGTTTAACTTTTTGAGGAGCTGTAAAACTGTTTTCTAACTGGCTGCACAATTTCACTCTCCCATCAGCAATATAAATGAGTTCCAATTTCGCTGCATCATTGCCAACAGTAGTCATTTTCTGTTTTCTGGTTCTTGTTTTTTTTTTTTTAAATTATTATAGCCATCCTAGGCTCCTTGGTGGCTCAGTTGGTTAAGCACCTGTCTCTTGGTTTTGGCTCATGTCATGATTTTATGTGTTGTGAGACTGAGCCCCACATCAGGTTCCATGCTCAGTGGGGAGTCTGCTTAAAGATTCTCTCCTTCTGTCCCTTCCCCCACTCACTCTCTCACTCTCTGTCTCCCTCTCTAAAATAATAAATAAATCTTAAAAAATTATTATAGCCATTCTAGTGGGTGTGAAGTGGTATCCTATTGTGTTTTGGATTTGTAAAACCCCGATGACTAATGTTGAGCATCTTTCCGTGTTCTTATTGGCCATTTGTGTATCTTTTTTTGAGAACTATCTATTTATTCAAGCACATGTTGCTTTTTTTAAAGATTTTATTTATTTATTCGACAGAGATAGAGACAGCCAGGGAGAGAGGGAACACAAGCAGGGGGAGTGGGAGAGGAAGAAGCAGGCTCATAGTGGAGGAGCCTGATGTGGGGCTCGATCCCATAATGCTGGAATCATGCCCTGAGCCGAAGGCAGACACTTAACCGCTGTGCCACCCAGGCGCGTCTCAAGCACATGTTTTAATAGGGGTTGTCTTTGTTGTTGAACTGTGAAATTTTTTTGTATATCCTGGATATTAGACCCTTATCAGATATATGCTTTGCAAACATTTTATCTCATTCTGTAGTTTGCCTTTTCACTTTCTTCATAGGGTTCTTTAATGTATAAGCTTTTAATTCTGATGAAGACCAATTTATCTATTTTTTTCTTTTTTTAAGAGGTAGAATGCATGCGCATGAGTGGGGGTTGGGCAGAGGGAGAGAGAGAATTCTAAGCAAACCCCTTGGTCAGCACAGAGCCTGACACAGGGCTCAATCCCACCACTTTGAGATCATGACCTGAGCCGAAATCAAGAGTTGGACACTTAACTGCCTGAGCTACCCAGGCACCCCTCTATGTTTATCTTTTTATGTCATATCTAAGACTCTATTGCCAAATCCAAGGTCATAAATATTTACTCCTGTGCCTATGTTTTCTTTTAAAAGTTATATTTAGTTCTTACATTTAGTTTTTTGATTCATTTTACGTTAGTTTTTGTATATGGTGTGTGGTCCAACTTTATCTTTCTGCATGTGGATATTCATCTGTCCAAGCACCAGTTGTTGAAAAGTAATCTTTTGAAGTTGAATGATCTGGAAACTCTTGTTGAAAATCATTTAACCATAGGGGTATGGGTTTATTTCTGGAATCTCAATTCCATTTCATTGTCCTCTATGCCTATATTTATGCTGGGACCATACTCTTTTGAAAACTGTAGCTTTATATTAGGTTTTAAAATAGGGAAGTGTGAGTATTCTGTCTTTGTTCATGTTAAGATTGTACTGGCTATTTGTAGTCCCTTTCAATTTCATATAAAATTGAGAATTGGCTTTTTCTATTTCTGTAGAAAGGGTCATTGGGATATTTCAGATACTTCTGGAAGTAGTGATGAAAGGGGGACTAAAAACAGGGGAATTGCATGAATGTTAAAGAACCACTTAGATTTTCAGGTTCCCTTGTCATTCTGTGAACTGGGTGACTTATCTCCTGTGTCCTGCCAGAAGACTCAAGAATTTTTCTTAGGAGAGGGTAAAACAGAGGGTCTTCGGAATGGAGGACTCTAGATATAACTGAGGTTCAGAACCCCATATTGCCATAGGAAGTTAAGGGAACATGTTTATAAAGACTATCAGCCACTTGAGGAAAGTCTAAACATGAAAAAGAGGGATGGGAAGAAACTTGAAGGAAAGTATGCAGTAAGAGGAAATCTTTTTTAAAAAGCTATTAGCCACTCCTCAGAAATAAGATAAAATATTTATGAAACAAGAAGAAAATACTATTTTTAAAACAATGAAATGTGCTCTTGGAAATTAAAAATATACCCTTGAATAACTCAGGAGTGGGGCACTGACTCTGGTGGGATATGAGTGAAATAGGTGATGGGTATTAAAGAGAACACTTATCATGATAAGCACAGAATAATGTATAGAATTGCTGAATCACTGCATTGTACACTTGGAACTAACATGAAATTGTATGTCAATTACACCAGAATTTTAATAATTATTAATAAATAAATTTTAAAAAACTATATATGGGGCACCTGGGTGGCTCAATTGGTTAAGTACCCAACTCTTGATTTCAGCTTAGGTTATGATCTCAGGGTTGTGAAATTGAGCCCTGTGTTGGGCTCCGTGCTGAGCATGGTCTGCTTAGAATTCCCTCTCTCCCTCTGCCCCTTCACTCATTTGTCTCTAAAAAAAATCTATATATAGCTTTTGACTCCTCTGAAACTTAACTAGAAATAGCCTATGGTTGACTGGAAGCCTCACTGATAACATAAACTGCCAATTAACATGCTTTTGTATGTTACTTGTGATATATACTGTATTTTTACAATAAAGTGAACTATAGAGGTTATTAACAAAATCATAAGGAAAATACATTTATAATACTGTACTATATTTACCACAAAAATATTCGCATATAAGAGGACCCACACAGTTCAGACACCTGTTATTTAAGGGTCAACTGTATTAGCAGAAATGAAAAACTTCTTGAAAGGGTTGGCTGATATGTTTGAAGAAATACTCAAGGAAATAAATCCAAACAATTAATATGGAGAGAGAGAGAGAAGAAATAAGAGGTTCAGACCAGAAGAGCTAACTTCCAATTAATAGGGATTGCAGAAAGAACAGGAGAAAACAGAAAGAAATAATCAAAAAATGAAGAAATATCCCCAGAACCCGAGGGTTATAAATTTTAGCTAGAGCAAGGGTAGTAGTATGTGTGGCACTTTGAAGTAACAGCAAGGAGGCCAGTGTAGCTAGACAGAGTGAATCAAGGGACAGTGGAGAAAGAGGTCAGAAAGTTGACATGGGTGACAGGTAAGGCCTGACAAACTAAAGATTTGGACTTTTACTCTGAATGAAGTGAGGACTCATTGCAGGATTTTGAGCTGAGTAATGATATGATTTGACTTACATTTTTAAACTTTTTATTTTAAAATTATGCATTTAAAGACCGTTGCAGAGACAGTTCGGAGAGGTCCCATGTTTACCCAGTTTCCTCTAATGGGTGGATCCTACATAATTATAGTACAATATTATATTGTCCTGTGTGTGTGTGTGTGTAACCAGGAATTTGATGTTTTTGCACACTGTTCTGTATTATTGTTATTTTATCACATGTGTAGATTCATGTAATCACCACAATTAAGATACAGCACTGTTCCATCACCATAAAGATCTTCCTCACGCTTCCCCACTGTTATAGTAACACTCCCCCTTCCCCTCCAACCAACCCTAATCCCTGACAACCAATAATCTTTTTTTCCTTTTCTATGATTTTGCCATTTAGAAAGTATTATATGTCTCTTACATAGAGCAAAATTTTATTAAGTCCAATTTATCAATATTTTTATGGACATGTTTTTGGTGTCATGTCTAAAAACTCTTCACCAAGCATTAGGTTCTGAAGATTTTCCCCTATGCTATAAGTTTTAAAATTTTATACCTTAAATTTAAATTTATGATCCATTTTGAGTTTATTTCTGTATAAGATGTGAAGTTTAGGATGATGTTCACTTTTTGCCTATAGATATCCAATTGCTCTAGAATATTTTTTCTTGAAAAGACTTTTTTCCCCTCCCAACAAACAAGAGTCCAGGGTCAGATGCCTTCCCAGGGGAATTCTACCAAACATTTAAAGAAGGATTAATACCTATTCTGAAACTTCCAAAAAATAGAAATGGAAGGAAAACATCCAAACTCATTCTATGAGGCCAGCATTACCTTGATTCCAAAACCAGACAAAGACCCAATCAAAAAGGAGAATTACAGGCCAATATCCCTGATGAACATGGATCTAAAAATTCTCGACAAAATACTAGCAAATCAAATTCAACAGTACATTAAAAGAATTATTCACCATGGTCAAGCGGGATTTGTTCCTTGGCGGCAGGGGTGGTTCAATATCTGCAAATCAATCAGTGTGATACATTACATTAAGAAGAGAAAGGATAAGAACCATATGATCCTCTCCATAGATGCAGAAAAAGCATTTGACAATATACAGCATCCTTTCTTGATAAAAACCCTCAACAAAGTAGGAATAGATGGAACATACCACAACATCATAAAGGCCATATATAAAAAACTCACAGCTAATATCATTCTCAATGGGGAAAAATTGAGAGCCTTTCCCCTACAGTCAGGAACAAGACAAGGATGTCCACTCTCACCATTACTATTTAACATAGTACTGGAACTCTGAGCCTCAGCAATTGGACAACAAAAAGAAATAAAAGGCATCCAAATTGGCAAGGAGGAAGTCAAAGTTTCACTCTTCACAGATGACATGATACTCTGTGTAGAAAGCCCAAAAGACTCCACCAAAAAATTGTTAGACCTAATACAAGAATTCAGCAAAGGTGCAGGATATAAAAATCAATCAACCTGTTGCATTTCTATATACCAATAACAAAGTGACAGAAAGAGAAATCAAGGAATTGATCCCATTTACATTTGTACCAAACCCCATAAGATACCTAGGAATAAACTTAACCAATGAGGTATAAAATCTCTATGCTAAAAACTATAGAACATTAATGAAAGAAATTGAAGAAGCACAAAGAAATGGAAAAATATTCCATACTCATGGATTGGAAGAGCACATATTGTTAAAATGTCTCTCCTACCCAAAGTATTCTACACATTCAATCCAATATCTATCAAAATAACACCAGCATTTTTCACAATGCTAAAACAAATAATTCTAAAATCTATATGGAACCAGAAAAGACCCCAAATAGCCAAAGTAATGCTGAAAAATAAAGCCTTAGGAGGGTATGTGTTGTGATGAGCACTGGGTGTTATATGCAACTAATGAATCATTGAACACTGCATCAAAAACTAATGATGTACTATATATTGGCTAATTGAACAAAATAAAAAAACAAAAATAAAGAAAAAATTAAAAAACAGAGCTACCCTATGCCCCAGCAATTGCACTACTAGTTATTTACCACAAAGGTACAGATGTAGTGAAAAGAAGAGGCACATGCACCCCAACGTTCATAGAGGCAATGTCCACAATAGCCAAATTATGGAAGGAGCTGTGATGTCCTTCAACAGATGAATGGATAGAGAAGATGTGGTTCATATATACAGTGGAATATACTCAGCCAACAGAAAGCATGAATACCCACCATTTGCATCAACATGGATGGAACTGGAGGGAATTATGCTAAGTGAAGTAAGCCAAGCAGAGAAAGAAAGTTATCATATGGTTTCACTCATATGTGGAATATAAGAAATAGTGCAGAGGATCATAGGGGAAGGGAGGGAAGAATGCATGGGAAGAATTCAGAAAGGGAGACAAACCATGAGAGACTCTTGACACTGGGAAACAAATTGAGGGCTGCAGAACGGGAGGTGGGTGGGGGGATGGGGTAACCAGGTAATGGGTATTAAGGAGGGCACATGTGATGAGCACTGGGTGTTATATGCAACTAATGAATTGTTGAACACTACATCAAAAACTAATGATGTACTATATGTTGGCTAACTGAACAAAAAAAAAAAAAGACAAAAACAAATCAGGAAAAAATATCCAATGGAAAAAAGACAGTCTCTTCTGGAAAACTGGATAGTGACATGCAGAAAAATGAAACTGGACCACTTTCTTACACCATTCACAAAAATAAACTCATAATGGATGAAAGACCTAGATGTGAGACAGGAAACCATCAAAATCCTAGAGGAGAACACTGGAAGTAACCTCTTTGACCTTGGCTGTAGCAACTTCTTTCTAGACACGTCACAGGAGGCAAGAGAAACAAAACAAAAACTGAACAATTGGGACCTCATCAAGATAAAAAATTTCTGCATAGTGAGGAAACAATCAACAAAACTAAAAGGCAGCCTATGGAATGGGAGAAGATATTTGCATTGACATATCTGATAAAGTGTTAGTATCCAAAATCTATAAAGAATTTTTCTAAACTCAACACACAAAAAACAAACAATCCAGTTAAGAAATGGGTAGAAGACATGAAAAGACACTTTTCCAAAGAAGACATCCAGATGGCTAACAGACACATGAAAACATGCTCAACATCACTCATCATCAGAGAAATACAAATCAACACCATGATGAGATACCACCTCACACCTGTCAGAATGGCTAAAATTAACAACACAGGAAACAATAAATGTTGGTGAGGATGTGAAGAAAGTGGAACACTCTTGCATTGTTGGTGGGAATGCAGACTGGTGCAGCCACTGTGGAAAACAGTATTGAAGTTCCTCAAAAAGCTAAAAGTAGAACTACCCTATGATACATCAATTGCACTACTGGGTACACAAAGGATACAAAAATACAGATTTGAAGGGGTACATGCACCCGGTTTATAGCAGCATTATCAACAATATCTAAAATATGGAAAGAGCCCAAACGTCCATCAACTGATGAATGGATAAAGAAGATGTGGTGTGTGGGGGGGAGTTAAGATGGCGGAGGAGTAGGGGACCCCTTTTTCAGCCGGTCCCCTGAGTCAGGCTGGATAGGTACCAGACCAGCCTGAACATCCACGGAATCAGCCTGAGACACAGGAAGAAACATCTGGATCTCTACAAATGAACATCTCCAGTGCTGAGTATTGAGGTACGAAGCAGAGAGCCGTGAAACCGCGAACAGATATTGGAAGATTAATGGAAGGGGAGGGAGCCCCCGCATTCGGGTGCAGGGAAGCAGTAGCCACCTGCACGGGGAGCGGGCGGACTCGTGGATGGCACCCACGAGACAGCAGACTGAGACCGTGAGCCGGGAGCGTGCGCCACCAGGCATCTCACGGAACTCCAGAATTCTGGTGTCCTCACTGGATCCAGATTGAGACCGGGAGCTCCGGGAGCACACGCAGGGCGGATGGCAGCTGGCAGCTGGCAGTGTTAGAAACACAAAGGACAGAGACATGCCAGCCCTGGAACTGAGGGCTGGGACGCCAGGTGTGGGGCGCACATCTCGGGACACTGCAGGATTGAGCAGCACCAACAGTAACAGAGTTAAAGTGGCCAGAACATCAGTGGAGAATGGTCCGCGATCCCTCTGTTCTGAGACAGGCTGAGATTCGGCTACTCCTGCTCTGACTCTCAGAAGAGGTACAGCAGACCACCAGGGAAAGCCGCCAGAGAACAAAAGCCTGGAAATACCGGCTCAGAGCGTGCCCATCCCCACCCCCCATCGCAGGGGACATGGAGACTCTACCCAAACAGGGTTTCCTGAGTATTGGCGTGGCAGGCCCCTCCCCCAGAAGGCAAGCTGAAAAATCAAGAAGCCCACATCCCGGGGCGCCTGGGTGGCTCAGTCATTAAGCGCCTGTCTTCAGCTTAGGGCGTGACCCCGGCATTCCGGAAAGGAGTCCCTCATCAGGCTCCGCCGCTGGGAAACTGCTTCTTCCTCTCCCACTCCTCTGCTTCTGTTCTCGCTCTTGCTGGTTGTCTCTCTGCCACATAAATAAATAAAATCTTTAAAGAAGAAGCCCACATCCCTAAGATCCTATAAAACAAGGGCGCACAGCCTGGGTCCCAGTCAATAATTTGGGCTCTGGACAACCCCGCAACCTCTCCTCATCAGAATGACGAGAAGGAGAAGCCCCTCCTAGCAAAGAAAAGACAGTGAGTCTGTGGCCTCTGCCACAGAAATAATGGATATGGGTGTAACCAAATTATCAAAAATGGAATTCAGAGTGACAATGGACAAAATGATAAGTAGACTTGAAAAAAATATTAATGAAAATGTTACTGAGAATATAGAATCCCTAAGGATGGAAATGAGAGCCAATCTGACAGAAATTAAAAATTCTATGAGCCAGGGGCACCTGGGTGGCTCAGCGGTTAAAGCGTCCGCCTTCGGCTCAGGGCGTGATCCCGGCATTATGGGATCGAGCCCCACGTCAGGCTCCTCTGCTATGAGCCTGCTTCATCCTCTCCCACTCCCCCTGCTTGTGTTCCCTCTCTCGCTGGCTGTCTCTATATCTGTCAAATAAATAAAAAATCTTTAAAAAAAAATTCTATGAGCCAAATGCAGGCAAAACTAGAGGCTCTGACGGCCAGGGTCACCGAAGCAGAGGAACGTATTAGTGAATTGGAGGACGGGTTAGTAGAAGAAAAAACGAAAATAGAAGCTGGGCTTAAAAAAATCCACGCCCACGAATGTGGGTTACTGGAGATTACTAACTCAATGAAATGTTCCAATGTCAGAATCATCGGCATCCCCGAGGGGGTGGAGTAAAACAGAGGTCTAGAAGAGATATTTGAACAAATAGTAGCTGAAAACTTTCCTAATCTAGTGAGGGAAACAAACATTCGTGTCCAAGAGGCAGAGAGGACCCCTCCAAAACTCAACCATGACAAACCTATGCCACATCACGTCATAGTGCAATTCCAAATATTAGATCCAAGGATACAGTATTGAAAGCGGCCAGGGCAAAGAAATTTCTCACGTACCAAGGCAAAGGTATCAGAATTACATCAGACCTGTCTACACAGACCTGGAATGAGAGAAAGGGTTGGGGGGCCATTTTTTTTAAAGATTTTATTTATTTATTTGACAGAGATAGAGACAGCCAGCGAGAGAGGGAACACAAGCAGGGGGAGTGGGAGAGGAAGAAGCAGGCTCACAGCAGAGGAGCCTGATGTGGGGCTCAATCCCATAACGCCAGGATCACGCCCTGAGCTGAAGGCAGATGCTTACCTGCTGTGCCACCCAGGCGAGGGGGGGGCATTTTTAGGGTTCTTTCAGAGAAAAACATGCAGCCGAGGATCCTTTATCCAGCAAGGCTGTTATTCAGAATTGATGGAGAAATAAAGTCATTCCAGAATCGCCAGTCATTAACCAATTTTGTAACCATGAAACCAGCCCTACAGGAGATATTAAGGGAGGTTCTACAAAGCTAAAAGGCCCCAAGAGTGATACAGAACAGATAGTCACAACCGATACAAACAAAGACTTTACTGGCAACATAGCATCATTAAAATTCTATCGCTCAGTTTTCAGTGTCAATGTAAATGGTTTAAATGCTCCCATAGAACACCACAGGGTTGCAGATTGGATAAAAAGACATGACCCATCCATTTGCTGTCTACAAGAGATTCATTTTGAACCCAAAGATACATTCAGACTGAGAGTAAAGGGATGGAGTACCATCTTTCATGCAAATGGACCTAAAAAGAAAGCTGGGGTAGCAATTCTCATATCAGATAGATTGGATTTTAAACTAAAGACTATAGTTAGTGATGCAGAAGGGCACTATATTATTTTTAAAGGATGTATCGAACAAGTGGATATGACAGTTATAAATATATATGCCCCCAACAGGGGAGCAGCAAGATACACAAACCAACTCTTAACCAAAATAAAGAGACATATAGATAAAAATACATTAATAGTAGGGGAACTCAACACCCCACTATCAGAAATAGACAGAACACCCTGGCAAAAACTAAGCAAAGAATCAAAGGCTTTGAATGCCATACTCGACGAGTTGGACCTCATAGATATATATAGAAGAATACACCCCAAAACCAAGGAATACTCATTCTATTCTAATGCCCATGGAACATTCTCAAGAATAGACCATGTTCTGGGGCACAAAACAGGTCTCAGCCAATACCAAAAGATTGNCTATACCCTGCACATTCTCAGACCACAACGCTCTGAAATTGGAACTCAACCACAAAGAAAAATTTGGAAGAAACTCAAACACTTGGAGGCTAAGAACCATCCTGCTCAAGAATGACTCGATAAACCAGGAAATCAAAAATCAATTTAAACAATTTATGGAGAACAATGAGAATGAAAACACAACGGCACGAAACCTATGGGATACTGCAAAGGCAGTCCTAAGGGGGAAATACATAGCCATCCAAGCCTCACTCAAAAGAATAGAAAAATCTAAAATGCAGTTTCTATATTCTCACCTCAAGAAACTGGAACAGCAACAGAGGGACACACCTAATCGACTCAGGAGGAAGCAGTTGACCAAGATTAGAGCAGAAATNCCAGAACCAAAGAATACTCATTCTATTCAAATGCCCATGGAACATTCTCAAGAATAGATCATGCTCTGGGACACAAAACAGGTCTCAGCCAATACCAAAAGATTGAAACTATACCCTGCACATTCTCAGACCACAACGCTCTGAAATTGGAACTCAACCACAAAGAAAAATTTGGAAGAAACTCAAACACTTGGAGGCTAAGAACCATCCTGCTCAAGAATGACTCGATAAACCAGGAAATCAAAAATCAATTTAAACAATTTATGGAGAACAATGAGAATGAAAACACAACGGCACGAAACCTATGGGATACTGCAAAGGCAGTCCTAAGGGGGAAATACATAGCCATCCAAGCCTCACTCAAAAGAATAGAAAAATCTAAAATGCAGTTTCTATATTCTCACCTCAAGAAACTGGAACAGCAACAGAGGGACAGGCCTAACCCACTGACAAGGAAGCAGTTGACCAAGATTAGAGCAGAAATCAATGAATTAGAAACCAGAAGTACAGTAGAGCAGATCAACAGGACTAGAAGCTGGTTCTTTGAGAGAATCAATAAAATTGACAGACCACTGGCAAGACTTATCCAAAAGAATAGAGAAAAGACCCAAATTAATAAAATTATGAATGAAAAAGGATAGGTCACAACCAACACCAATGAAATTGGAAGGATTATTNTTATTATCAACAGCTTTATGCCAATACACTAAGCAATATGAAAGAGATGGAGGCCTTCCTGGAAACTATAAGCTACCAAGACTGAAACAGGAAGAAATTGATTTTTTAAACAGGCCAATTAATTATGAAGAGATTGGAGTCAGTGATAAACAACCTTCCAAATAATAAAACTCCAGGCCCAGACGGTTTTCCTGGGGAATTCTACCAAACATTCAAAGAAGAAATAATACCTATTCTCCTAAAGCTATTTCAAAAAATAGAAACAGAAGGAAAGCTACCAAACTCATTCTATGAGGCTAATATTACCTTGATCCCCAAACCAGGCAAAGACCCCCTCAAAAAGGAGAATTACAGACCGATTTCTCTAATGAATATGGATGCCAAAATCCTCAACAAGATCCTTGCTAATAGAATCCAACAGTACATTAAAAGGATTATCCATCATGACNGCCTTCCAAATAACAAAACTCCAGGCCCGGATGGTTTTCTAGGGGAATTCTACCAAACATTCAAAGAAGAAATAATACCTATTCTCCTAAAGCTATTTCAAAAAATAGAAACAGAAGGAAAGCTACCAAACTCATTCTATGAGGCTAATATTACCTTGATCCCCAAACCAGGCAAAGACCCCCTCAAAAAGGAGAATTACAGACCGATTTCTCTAATGAATATGGATGCCAAAATCCTCAACAAGATCCTTGCTAATAGAATCCAACAGTACATTAAAAGGATTATCCATCATGACCAAGTGGGATTCATACCTGGGATGCAAGCATGGTTCAACACTCGCAAATCAATCAATGTGATACATCATATCAACAAGAAAAGACTCAAGAACCATATGATCCTCTCAATTGATGCAGAAAAAGCATTTGACAAAATACAGCATCCTTTCCTGATTAAAACCCTTCAGAGTGTAGGAATAGAGGGTACATTTCTCAATCTCATAAAAGCCATCTATGAAAAGCCTACTGCAAGCATTATTCTCAATGGGGAAAAGCTGGAAGCCTTTCCCTTAAGATCAGGAACACGACAAGGATGCCCACTCTCGCCACTATTATTCAACATAGTACTAGAAGTCCTTGCAACAGCAATCNTCACCTGGGTGGCACAGCAGTTAAGAATCTGCCTTCGGCTCAGGGCGTGATCCCGGTGTTATGGGATCGAGCCCCACATCAGGCTCCTCCCCTATGAGCCTGCTTCTTCCTCTCCCACTCCCCCTGCTTGTGTTCCCTCTCTCGCTGGCTGTCTCTATCTCTGTC
>NC_048238.1:44561319-44562041 GCF_002007445.2 Ailuropoda melanoleuca
GCTAATAGAATCTAACTGTATATGAAATGGATTCTCCATCATGACCAGGTGGGATTCATACCTGGGATGCAAGCGTGGTTCTACATTCGCAAATCAATCAGCATGATACATCATATCAACAAGAAAAGACTCAGGAACCATATTATCCTCTCAATTGATGCAGAAAAAGCATTTGACAAAATACAGCATCCTTTCCTGATTAAAACCCTTCAGAGTGTAGGAATAGAGGGTACATTTCTCAATCTCATAAAAGCCATCTATGAAAAGCCTACTGCAAGCATTATTCTCAATGGGGAAAAGCTGGAAGCCTTTCCCTTAAGATCAGGAACACGACAAGGATGCCCACTCTCGCCACTATTATTCAACATAGTACTAGAAGTCCTTGCAACAGCAATCAGAAGACAAAAAGGGATCAAAGGTATCCAAATCGGCAAAGAAGAAGTCAAACTGTCTCTCTTTGCAGATGACATGATACTCTATATGGAAAACCCAAAGGAATCCACTCCCAAACTATTAGAAGTTNGTGTGCCACCCAGGCGCTCCTGGAAGCCTTTCCCTTAAGATCAGGAACAAGACAAGGATGCCCACTCTCGCCACTATTTTTCAACATAGTACTAGAAGTCCTTGCAACAGCAATCAGACGACAAAAAGGGATCAAAGGTATCCAAATCGGCAAAGAAGAAGTCAAACTGTCTCTCTTTGCAGATGACATGATACTCTAT
>NC_048238.1:44562192-44563143 GCF_002007445.2 Ailuropoda melanoleuca
ACAAAAAGGGATCAAAGGTATCCAAATCGGCAACAAAGAAGTCAAAATGTCTCTCTTCACAGATGACATGATACTCTAAATGGAAAACCCAAAAGAATACACTCCCAAACTATTAGAAGTTATAGAGCAATTCAGTAATGTGGCTGGATACAAAATCAATGCTCAGAAATCAGTTGCATTTCTATACACGAATAACGATACTGAAGAAAGAGAAATTAGGGAATCCATCCCATATACAATAGCACCAAAAACCATACGTTACCTTGGAATTAACTTAACCAGAGACGTAAAGGACCTATATGCTAGAAACTATAGATCACTTTTGAAAGATATTGAGGAAGACATAAAAAGATGGAAAAATATTCCATGCTCATGGATTGGAAGAATTAACATAGTTAAAATGTCCATACTACCCAGAGCAATCTACACTTTCAATGCTATCCCGATCAAAATACCGAGGACATTTTTCAAAGAACTGGAACAAATAGTCCTTAAATTTGTATGGAANATACAATAGCACCAAAAACCATACGTTACCTTGGAATTAACTTAACCAGAGACATAAAGGACCTATACTCTAGAAAGTATAAATCACTCCTGAAAGACATTGAGGAAGACATAAAAAGATGGGAAAATATTCTATGCTGATGGATCGGAAGAATTAACATAGTTAAAATGTCCATGCTACCCAGAGCAATCTACACTTTCAATGCTATCCCAATCATAATACCGAGGACATTTTTCAAAGAACTGGAATAGTCCTTAAGTTTGTATGGAAACAGAAAAGGCCCCGAATCACCAAGGAACTGTTGAAAAGGAAAAACAAAGCGGGGGTCATCACAATGCTGGATTTCGAGCTGTACTACAAAGCTGTGATCACGAAGACAGCATGGTACTGGCACAAAAACAGACAGATAGACCAATGGAACAGAATAGAGAACCCAGAAATGG
>NC_048238.1:44563243-44569719 GCF_002007445.2 Ailuropoda melanoleuca
AACTTTACTTCGGAAACCGGGGATGTACTGTATGGTGACTAACATAATATAATAAAAAATCATTAAAAAAAAAGAAGATGTGGGGTGTGTGTGTTTGTGTGTGTGTGTAATGGAATATTACTCAGCCATCAAAAAGAATGAAATCTTGGGGCTTCTGGGTGGCTCAGCCATTAAGCATCTGCCCTCAGCTTGGTTCACGATCCCAGGGTTCTGGAATCAAGCCCCGCATCGGGCTCCCTGCTTGGTGGGAAGCCTGCTTTCCCCTCTCACACTCCCCTTGCTTGTGTTCCGTCTCTCGCTGTCTCTCTCTGTCAAATAAATAAATAAATAAAATCTTAAAAAAAAGGAATGATATCTTGCCATTTGCTACCATACGGATGGAACTAGAGCATATCATGCTGAGAAATAAGTCAGTCAGAGAAAGACAAAGACCATATGATTTCACTCATATGTGGAATTTAAGAAACAAAAGAGTTGAACAGAGGGGAATGGAAGGAAAAATAAAATAAGATAAAAACAGAGAGTGGGGTTGCCTGGGTGACTCAGTCAGTTATGTGTTGACTTGATTTTGGCTCAGGTCGTGATCTCAGGTGAGATCGAGCCCCACCTCCGGCTCCACACTGGGCATGGGGCCTGCTTAAGATTCTCTCTCTCCCTCTCCCCTTCCTCCTCCCACTCTCTCCCTGTCTCTCTCTTTCTAAATAAAAACAAAACAAAAACGGAGAGGGAGGCAAACCACAGGAGAATCTTAACTACAGAGAACAAAATGAATTTTGCTGGAGGGGAGGTGTGTGGGGGGATGGGCTAAATGGGTAATGGGCATTAAGGAGGGTACTTGTTGTGGTGAGCACTGGGCATTATATGTAAGTGATTAATCACTAAACTCTACCCCTGAAACCAATACTACACTGTATGTTAACTCATTTGAGTTTAAATAACAACTTGGGGGAAAAAAGACTATCTTTCCTCCATTAAACTGCTTTTGAACCTTTGTCAAAAAATGACTTGGTCGTATTTGTGTGTGATAGGTTAGCTCTTTCTGGGTTCTTGTTTTATTGATCTCTGTGTCCATCTTTCTGCTAAAACCACACAGTCTTTATCACTGTGGCTATATAATTTGTTGAAGTCAATAGAGTAATTCTTCCTACTGTTTTCCAGAATTCTCCAAATTGTGTTAGCTATTGTCTTAGCTTTCTATTATCTATTACAAACTCTCTATTACTGGCTTAGTGGCCTGAAATAGCATAAATTTATTCTCTTACAGTTCTGGAGGCCACTGTAGAGGTGTTGGTAGTGTTGCCCTCTCTCCAAGAGGTATAGGGAAAAATGCTTCCTTTCCTCTTTTAACTTCTGATGGCTCCAAGTGCTCCTTGGCTTGTGACTGCATAACTCCAGTCTTTGCCTCCATCTTCACGTGGCTCAACCTTTGTGTCTGTGTCATCTCTTCTAAGGACAGTTGTCATTGCATTTAATGCTCACTCAGATAATCCAGGATGATCTCATCTCAAGATCCTTAATTACATTTGCAGGGATTCTTTTACTGAGTAAACTTACATTCACAGATTTGGGGGTCAGGAAGTAGAAGTATGTTTTAGGGGACCAACATTCAACCCATTTTAATTATTCTATTTCCTTTATCTTTCCAAATAAAAATTAGAATAATCTTATCTATCTACAGAAAAATGTTGCTGGGAGCTTTGGTAGGAATTCCATTAAATTTATATATCATTCTGGGAGAAAAAATATCCTTACTATAGTGAGTCTTTTAATCAATGAGCATGGAATGTCTCTGTTTTTTAGATCTTTGATATCTTTCATTAGCATTTTGTAGTTTTCAGCATACAAGTCCTACACATGTTTTGTTAGATTTACATATAAGCACTTTGGTTTTTTAGCAATTGTTCATTTTAAATTTATGTATTTTAATTTACATAATCTTAATTTTATGCTAGTATATAAAACACAATTGATTTTTTTGTATGTTGATCTTATATAAATATAACCTAGCTGAAGTCACTTTTCAGTTCCAGGAACTTGTTCAACTGGGTCATTTCTATTCTATCTTCAATGTCTTTGTTTCTCTGGTTATTTTCTCATTTGTCTTCATTCTACTGTTTAAACCATCCACTGTTTTTAATTTTAGTTATTTTATATTTTGCTTTGCTGAGACGTTTTTTTTTCAGTTTATTTCAAGTGGGTTTGAAATTGCTTTTTGAAGCATTTTTATTATTCCTTCTTTACAACACTTGTTAGAAGATTCTATCATCTGTGACATCTTGGTGTTAGCTCTGTTGATTGTCTTTTCTTATTCAATTTGAGATTTCCCTGGTTCTCAGTACAACAGGTGATTTTTGTTGTTGTTGTTTAAGCCTGGACATTTTAGGGATATCTGTGTGGCTCAGTTGGTTAAGCATCTGCCTTCAGCTCAGGTCATGATCCCAGTGTCCTGGGATCAAGTCCTGCATTGGGATCCTTGTTCAGCAGGGAGACTGCTTCTCCCTCTGCCTGCCACTCCCCCTGCTTGGGCTCTCTCTCTCTCTCTGACAAATAACTAAATAAAATCTTTTAAAAAATGGAACAGATCCTCACCAAAAAGTAGAACAGGGGCAGCTGGCTGGCTCAGTCGAAAGAGCATGTAATTTTTGTCCCACACTGGATGTAGAGCCTACTTTAAAAAAAAAGCCTGGACATTTTGGGTATCACTTCATGAGACCCTGGACCTTAGTTAAATGTTTGAGCTGGACTCTTTGAGAAGGCTCTGGCAGGGGAAGCTGTGGTGTCACCTCATTACCGTCAAGTGGGGGTGGAAGTCCTAGTTCTCCACTTGGCTTTCTCTGATACCACCGAGGGAGGTTGGAGGCTCTCATCACAACCCAGAAAGTGTCTAGACTCTTCACTTGGTCTTTGTTTGTGAGGGTGGGGGTGGAGCCATAGCTTTTCTGTGGTTTGCCACAGCACAATAGTCATTGTCTGAAAGTTTTCTATATTGCTATGTTGCCTCTTTATTGGTCCTTTGGCTAGAGAAAGCAGGATTTTCTCGTCTTCCTCTGTTGGTGTTTGTAGGTTACTGGCTTCTCCAGTATCCAGGTTAGGATGTATGAGGCAAAAAGTAAACCAAGGAACGTAGCACAGTGTTGTTCCTCAGGTCCCAATGCCCTAAGCAGAGCTGATTTCTCTCTACCATTCAAAGTCCTATGTCTGTTTTCAATATAATATCCAGGGGGTTTAGTTGCACTAAATGGATGGAATAGGGAAAAGTATATCTTCTTCAACTTCTCTGAATTGGAAGTCTCCAACACTTTATTTATTTTTAGAGAGAGAGAGAGAGTGAGTGTGGGGGCAGAGGGAGAGAGAGAACCTTAAGTAGGTTCCACACCCAGCATGGGGCCTGATGGGGGCTTGATCTCATGACCCTGAGATAATGACCTACGCCAAAATCAAGAGTTAGCCACTTAACCAACTGAGCCACCCACTTGTCCCACCAACATATTTTTTAAAAGATTTCTCTTGATTCTGTGTTGAGATTAGACTACAGATAAAAATGGAGGAAACAGTGAGTTAGGAGTCTACTGTAGTTTTCCAGGTAAGAAATGATGATGGTTCTGGCCAAAGTGACAGCAGTGGAGATGGTGAGAAGTGGTCAGATTCTGGAAACATTTTGAAAGAAAGCCAACAGGATTTGCCTACAGCTTGGATATAGGTTGAAAGAGAAAGACGAAACAGGGATTACCCAAGTTTTTGACTTGAACAGCTCGAAGGATGAAGTTGCCATCTACTAATATGAGGGAGGCCAGGGGAGAAGCAGGTTTGGGAGGGGAGATCAGGAGTTACATTTTAGATATGTTTCCAAGTGAAAATGTTGAGTAGACAGTTGTACATTACTTTCTCCCCTTTCCTGTTTATTCCTTCTGCAACTCCAATTACTCATTTATAAGACCTTCTCATTGTTTTCCACGTATTCTAATCTCTTACCTTTTTCCTCTATGTGCCATTTGCTGAGTAATTTCCTAAGATCTGTCTCCCAGTTAATTGATCTCTTCAACAGTGTTTAATCTGTTTAATTCATTCATTATTTAATTTCAATTATTGCATTTTTCATTTCTAGAAATGTTTTGGGTTTTTTTTTTCAGATTTGCCTGTTGTTTTTAAATAGTATTTTGTTCTTTATGTTCTTTATTTCTTCTTTTATATCCATAATCAATTTTAACATACTTTACTGGATTCTTCTATTATCTGAAGTTCATGGAGGTTTAATCCTACTATTTGTTGTGCTTGATCTTGCTTATTGTGAATTAATTTATGTTCAACTGGTTTGTTTTTATGAACTTCTTGTTCAACCTGGTTTACAGACATATTCATACTGAGATGTTTGGTGTTTGCTTTTGCCAGATGCCCCAGAGAGACCAACTTTTCTGTTCATTTCACAAGTTGTGGATTCTGGGACCACATGAGCAACATAGGCTTGACTCACAAACCCATGTGAAGCTCTGTCATATGATTAGGAATTCATATAGGAGAAAAATTTGTCCCCTTTCAAAAGCCCAGGCCAAAAAAGACAAGCTACCTCATTGTGTCCATATGTCAATGGGAAGTCTATTTTAGAAAATATACCTTTCCCTGAGGGTATAGATCTTTAGGGACTTCCTCATCTCAAGTGGGTCCATGAGCTTATCTCCTATGTCTTTTGTGTTAAGATTCAATCCCCTGGGTGCTACTCATTATATTTCTTGAACTAGATAATGATTACACAGATGCATTCACTTTGTAACAATGCCTCAATCAGTACATTTGGAGTTTGTGCCCTTCTCTGTGTGCATATTGTATTTCAATTAAAAATTATATAAAACTCTACAAATATTTAAAAACCTGTAACATGTTAATTCTCTCAAAATTGATCTAGAGATTTAATGCAATTCCTTTCAAAATACCAGCAAGGCATCTGCAGGCACAGAAAAGCTTACTATAAAATGTATATGAAAAGGCACAGGCCCTGGGATAGTTAAACAATCCTGAAAAAGAAAAATAGAGTGCGAGGAATCACTCAACTTGATATTAAGGTTTACTGTATAGTTACAGTAATCAAAACAGTGTGGTATTGGTGGAAGGATAGAAACATATGATCAATGGAATGGAATAGAGACTCCAGAAGTAGACCCATACAAGTACAGCTACCTGATTTTTGACAAAGGGAATTCAATAGAGAAATGACAGTTTTCTCAACACATGATGTTGATGTAACTGGACATTCCATAGGCTAGAAAAGAAACTTGATCTAAACATCTTACAGTATATAAAAATTATCTTAAAATGTATCATAGATTACAAATGTACAACATAAAACTATTTAACTTCTAGGACATTTGAGAAAATTTTCATGACCTAAGTTTAGTCAAAAAAACATTTAAGCACGACAACTTATAAAATAAATAAAATTGATAAATTAGAATTTGTCAAAATTAAAAAGGTTTGCTCTACAAAAGATACTGATAAGAGAATAAAAGGACAAGTTACAGACTGGAAGAAAATATTTGCAAAGCACATGTCAAAGAATTTATATCCTAAACACATAAAAAGTTCTCAAAGCTCAATTGTAAGAAAACAAACAGGCCAATTAAAAATTTCAAAAAACTTGAACAGGCACTTTCTACCAAAGAGGATATATATAGATGGCAAATATGCACAAGTGTAAGCATTGTGTTGTGTAGCCATCCTGTAACCATGAAGAAGTATCTGAAGACAGAGCTAATACACACATGAGGGCAGAACTGAGATAATCAGAACCAAAGCTCTGATTAAACTGTGCCTAAAACCCACATACTTCTAGACTTTGCAATTACATGAGTTAATGTTCCATGCTTGACTTGGGTTTTCTGTTATTTGTAACAACGCATCTTTATGTCTACCACGCTTATTATCCAAGTAAACAATATTCAAGACTTAACTCCTCTCACCTCCAGGAAATTTTTCATGGCTGCTAAATGCTCTTTTCCCCCTTTTTAATTTGAGCTCCTCCAGTCCCAAGAGTCTGAATCATTCACCTTATCTCTCCCTGTTCCCTGTTCCCCTCTCCTCTACACACACATACACACATACTGCAAACCCTTGTGGCACTTACATTTTACCTCATTTTCCAATTCTTTCCTGTTATAGCACTGACCCTGGTGCCGTGCAGTATTCAATATTTGTCACACTGAATTGTGACCATCAGTGTTTATCCCCCCTTCAAGATTGTAAACTCCTAAGGGCTTGGCAGTCCGTTGACTCCACTTTTCTCAGTGTCACTGTTTTTTTTTTCTTTTTATTTTTTTAACAATTTTTTATGTTAGTCACCATACAGTACATCCTTAGTTTTTGATGTAATGTTCCATGATTTATTATTTGCGTATAACACCCAGTGCTCCATGAAATATGTGCCCTCCTTAATACCCATCACCGGCCTATCCCAATTCCCCACCCCCCTCCCCTCTGAAGCCCTC
>NC_048238.1:44569819-44574107 GCF_002007445.2 Ailuropoda melanoleuca
TTGCAGACCAGCACCCGCGAGAGAGCAGACTGAGACTGTGAGCTAGGCAACGCGCGCGACCAGTCTGAAAACCAGAGCTCCGGATTGCACGCAAACCACACTGAAACGGAGCTCCGGAGTGCGCGGGGGCAGCTGGCAGCTGGCAGTGTTAGAAACACAAAGGACAGAGACGTGCTGGCCCTGGAAGTGATCGCTGGGATACCGGGTGTGGGGCACACATCCCGGGACGCTGCAGGGTTTAGCAGCACCAACAGAAACAGAGTTAAAGTGGCCAGAAGACCCCAGTGGAGTGATCTGTGATCCTTCTGCTCTGAGACAGAGGCTGGGATTTGGCTACTGCTGCTCTGACTCTCAGAAGAGGCACAGCATTCTTCTTAATAAGGAGGGCACATATTGCATGGTGCACTGGGTGTTATACGCAACTAATAAATCATCGAACTTTACATCAGAAACCAGGGATGTACTGTATGGTGACTAACATAATATAATAAAAAAAATTAAAATAAAATTAAAAAAATAAAAAAAAAAACATTCTTGAGATCCAAAAAAAAAAAGAAGAGGCACTGCAAACCTCCAGGGAAAGTCACCAGAGAACAAAACCCCGGAAATACTGGCTCACAGTGTGCCCATCCCCATCCCCCCTCTCAGGGGACACGGAGACTCTACCCAAACAGGGTTGCCTGAGTATTGGCACCGCAGGCCCCTCCCCAGAAGGCAGGCTGAAAAATCAAGAAGCCCACATCCCTAAGGTCCCTATAAAACAAGTGCACACTGCATGGGTCCTGGTCAATAATTTGGGCTCTGGGCATTCCTGCAACCTCTCCTCATCAGAATGACGAGAAGGAGAAACCCCCCCTAGCAAAGAAAAGAAAATGAGTCCATGGCCAGTGCCACAGAACTAATGGATATGGATATAACCAAATTTTCAGAAATGGAGTTCAGAGTGACAATGGNTTCAGAGTAACAATGGTCAAAATGATGTGTAGACTTGAAAAAAGAATTAACAAAAATGAGAATATAGAATCTCTAAGGGTGGAAATGAGAGCGAATCTGGCAGAAATTAAAAATTCTATGAGCCAAATGCAGTCAAAACTAGAGGCTCTGACGGCCAGGGTGAATGAGGCAGAAGAATGAATTGGCAAATTGGAGGATGGGTTAGTAGAAGAGAAAGCTAAGACAGAAACTTGGATCAAAAAAATCCAATCTCAAGAATGTAGGTTACGGGAGAGTACTGACTCAATAAAACATTCCAATGTCAGAATCATCAACATCTCCGAGGGGATGGAGAAAAACAAAGGTCTAGAAGAGATATTTGAACAAATAGTAGCTGAAAACTTCCCTAATCTAGCAAAGGAAACAAGCATTCGTGTCCAAGAGGCAGAGAGTACCCCTCCCAAGCTCAACCACGACAAACCTACACCACGTCACGTCATAGTGCAATTCGCAATTATTAGATCCAAAGATACAGTATTGAAAGCGGCCAGGGCAAAGAAATTTCTCACGTACCAAGGCAAAGGTATCAGAATTATGTCAGACCTGACTACACAGACCTGGAATGAGAGAAAGTGTCGGGGGGGGGGCATTTTTAAAGCTCTTTCAGAGAAAAACATGCAGCCAAGGATCCTCTATCCAGCAAGGCTCTCATTCAGAATTGATGGAGATATAAAGACCTTCCACATGGAGATACAAAGACCTTCCACCTCACCAATTTCATAACCATGAAATCAGCCCCACAGGAGATATTAAGGGGGGTTCTGTAAAAGTAAAAAGGCCCCAAGAGTGATAGAGAACAGAAAGTCACAATCTATAGAAACAAAGACTTTACAGGCAACATGCATCATTAAAATCATATCTCTCAAGAATCAGTCTCAATGTAAATGGTCTAAATGCTCCCATAAAGTGCCACAGGGTTGCATATTGGATAAAAACACATGACCCATTCATTTGCTGTCTACAAGAGACTCATTTTGAACCTAAAGATACATCCAGACTGAAAGTAAAAGGATAGAATACCATCTTTCATGCCAATGGACCTCAAAAGAAAGCTGGGGTAGCAATTCTCATATCAGACAGACTGCATTTTAAACTAAAGACTATAGTTAGAGATACAAAAGGGCACTATATTATTCTTAAAGGATGTAGCCAACAAGTGGATATGACAATTATAAAAATATATGCCCCCAATAGGGGAGCAGCAAGATACACAAGCCAACTCTTAAGCAGAATAGAGAGACATATAGATAAAAATACGTTAATAGTACGGGACCTCAACACTCCACTATCAGCAATAGACAGAGCAGCTAGGCAGAAAATCAACAAAGAAACAAGAGCTTTGAATGCCATTATAGACTAGTTGGACCTCATAGATATATATAGAACACTACACCCCAGATCAAAAGAATACTCATTCTATTCTAATGCCCATGGAGCGTTCTCAAGAATAGACCATGTTCTGGGACACAAAACGGGTCTCAACCGATACCAAAAGACTAAAATTACTCCCTGCATATTCTCAGACCACAATGCTTTGAAATTAGAACTCAACAAGGAAAAGTTTGGAAGAAACCCAAACACTTGGAGAGTACAAACCATCCTGCTCAACAATGATTCAATTTAAACAATTTATGGAGACCAACGAGAATGAAAACACAATGGTCCAAAACTTATGGGACAATGCAAAGGCAGTCCTAAGGGGAAAATACATAGCCATCCAAGCCTCACTGAAAAGAATAGAAAAACCTAAAATGCAGTTTGTATATTCTCACCTCAAAAAGCTGGAGCTGGAAGAGAAGAGCAGGCATAACCCATTCATGAGAAAGCAATTGATCAAGACTAGAGCAGAGATCAATGAATTAGAAATCCGGAGCACAGTAGAGCAGATCAACAGAACTAGAAGCTGGTTCTTTGAAAGAATAAACAAAATTGACAAACCACTGGCAAGACGTATCCAAAGGAATAGAGAAAGGACCCAAATTAATAAAATTATGAATGAAACCGGAGAGGTCACAACCAACACGAATGAAATAGGAAGGATTATTAGAAACTTTTATCAACAGCTTTATGCCAATAAATTAAGCAATCTGGACCAGATGGAGGCCTTCCTGGAAACCTATAAACTACCAAGACTGAAACTGGAAGAAATTGATTTTTTAAACAGAACAATTAATTATGAAGAGATTAAAACAGTGGTTAAAAACCTTCCAAAAAGCAAAACGCCAGGGCCTGACGGATTCCACTGGGAATTCTACCAAACATTTAAAGAAGAAATAATACCTATTCTCCTAAAGCTATTTCAAAAAATAGAAATAGAAGGAAAGCTACCAAACTCATCCTATGAGGCTAATACTACCTTGATCCCCAAACCAGGCAAAGACCCCATCAAAAAGTAGAATTACAGACAGATTTCCCTGATGAACATGGATGCCAAAATTCTCAGCAAGATCCTAGCTAATAGGATCCAACAGTACATTAAAAGGATTATCCATCATGACCAAGTGGGATTCATCCCTGGGATGGTTCAACATTCAGAAATCTATCAGTGTGATAGATTATGTCAACAAGAAAAAAGCCAAATATCAAATGATCCTCTCAATAGATGCAGAAAAAGCATTTGACAAAATACAGCATCCTTTCCTGATTAAAACCCTTCAGAGTGTAAGGGTAGAGGGTACATTCCTCAATCTCATAAAAACCATCTATGAAAAGCCTACACCAATATCATTCTCAATGGGGAAAAGCTGGAAGTCTTTCCCTTAAGATCAAGAACACAACAAGGATGCCCGCTCTCGCCACTATTATTCATAGTACTAGAAGTCCTTGCAACAGCAATCAGACAACAAAAAGGGATAAAATGTATCCAAATTGGCAAAGAAGAAGTCAAACTGCCTCTCTTCACAGATAACATGATACTCCATATGGAAAACCCAAAAGAATCCACCCCCAAACTACTAGAAGTTATAGAGCAATTCAGTAATGTGGCAGGATACAAAATCAATGCTCAGAAATCAGTTGCATTTCTATACACGATTAATGAGACTGAAGAAAGAGAAATTAGGGAATCCATCCCATTTACAATAGCACTAAAAATCGTATGTTATCTTGGAATTAACTTAACCAGAGATGTAAAGTATCTATATTCTAGAAACTATAAATCACTCATGAAAGACAATGAAGAAGACACAAAAAGATGGAAAAATATTCCATGCTCATGGATCGGAAGAATTAACATAGTTAAAATGTCCATGCTACCCAGAGCAATCTACACTTTCAATGCTATCCCGATCAAAAT
>NC_048238.1:44582705-44587347 GCF_002007445.2 Ailuropoda melanoleuca
TATTATGTTAGTCACCATACAGTACATCCCTAGATTTTGATGTAAAGTTCCATGATTTATTCCTTGCGTATAACACCCAGTGCACCATGCAATACGTGCCCTCCTTAATACCCATCACCAGCCTATCCCATTCCCCCACCCCCATCCCCTGTGAAGCCCTCAGTTTGTTTCCCAGAGTCCATAGTCTCTCACGGTTCATTCCCCCTTCTGTTTACCCCCCCTTTCTTCTTCCCTTTCTTCTCCTACCGATCTTCCTACTTCTTATGTTCCATAAATGAGTGAAACCATATGATAATTGTCTTTCTCTGCTTGACTTATTTCGCTTAGCATTATTGCATCTTAACTGGAATCTTGCAACCCCTTTCACACTGGTCTCCACACTAACCCGCTTCTGTCTCTCCCACCCCAAGGATCACCAGAGAAAACATCCATGGTCAGATCCCTGCCAACCTCTTTAGCTTCATTCCCCAACACTTGCCATCTTACTCTAGCCTTTACAGCAGCCAACTCAAGGGCTTGTAGTTCTACCCACACAGCAGGTTTCGACTTTCCACTTTTGCTTATGCTTTTCCTTTTGCTTGGAATGCTCTATTCTAACACATTTTTCTGCCTTCCCTTGCCTAGTGAATGCCCTTCAATATTCCACTCAGATTTTCTAGGAGTCTTTTCTGCTCCTCAGACTGGGTTCAGTCTCCTTTTTTTCATGCTTCCATAGCACCCCATATTTATTTGTAACATAATATTTATCCCAGGATGCTGTACTTGGGTGTCCAAGTCTGGGTACTAAACCTTATGCTCCTTGAGGATCAAGCCCTCCAATGGCATGCACAGGGCCTGACACAAGAGGCTTTGATAAACCACTGTAAAACTGAACCAGTGATATTGAATTAGCATGGATGATACTCTGGCACCTTCCACCAACTTTGTGTCATGGACTTTGTTGTATCTCCTCTATAGGGGTGTAAGGCTCACCACACCTGTTGATTCAGCCATTTCTCTGTATTTCAAGAACTTTCATCATGGAGCCAACTCAATTTCCTGCCATAGTTTGGAATATTCTCTCCAATTCTTTTGAAGGCTTGCTATTTCTGTAATCTTTATAAGATTTAGGATTTATTGGGAAAATTTTAAGTGGGGAAAATTCACTGATCACCTGAGTGTCAGATATTGAATTAAGTTCTTTAAAGAAACTAGCTACTGTAATTCCTCCCAACAACCCTGTGAGGTAAGGATTATATCTTCATTTTACAGATGATGAAACTGACTCAAGGAAATATAAAGTAGCCAGCTCAAGATAACATATGTGGTAGAGCTGGAATTCAATCATTGGTCTTTTCAACTTCTAGGCTCATCCTCTTTCTACCACAGCCCATTGTCTTTAGGTTGGACCACGTTCCAAAAAGCCTTGAAACCCAGAAGGTATAATAAGCAGCAGGATGCTATGAATGTTCTTGTGCAGGAGGGGATGATGAAAAGAGGACTTTAAAAAGTTGTGTATGATAGAATGGAATGTGAGGGAGGCTTGTTGGGCTCCTGACAAGAAAAATAGAAAATAGGTATTGTATATCTCTACCACATTCATTGGTGAGTGCTGGCATTATGTTGTGGTCCTATGGGGAAGGAGAGGGCCTCAAAAGGTGAGCTATTTTGAGAGCTAAAAAGGTGAAAGGAAGATAAAGGAGTGCAACTTCAGTCTTGTGGGTTGTATGAGTGGACAACTCCATGGGTCTGCCTCCTGGAAATAGCCTAGGATTTCTGCCCTTTATGAGATGTAAAAGTCCAGGAAAAGGTCAGAATTGACTTGACAGTTGGGTGAAGGCTACCTTAGGGAAGTGGCATTTGATAGGGCATTAGAAGATGAGATGGTGTCCTCTCCACCCCATCTTCAGTAACTTCACTAGTCTCCCTGACTTCATCTTGCTTCCTCGTAATCCACTCCTGACTTTGACTGACAAAGGGATATTTTTAAAAAGCAAGTTGGATCATGTCGTTTTCTGCTTAAAACCCTTTAATGGTTCTCTGTCATTCATGGGATGCAGTTAAGTCTTTCAACTAACATCAAAATTACATATCCTCCAACTACATATCTGGTATTAAATATCATGCCTAAAAACTAATCAACTTTGATTATGTCTTCTCCAACTACACGTTCCCTCTTGGAGATTCTGCATGATGATCCCCCGGGTGAAAGTCACAACTGCATTTATACTAAATTGCTTGTCCTCTATACTTACATGGGTGCCCCCCCCACTTGTTTTTATTCATACTATTGCCTTGGCTTGGACTACTATTCCCACTGTTCTCCACCAAACTGGCTAATTACTTTAAATGCTTCAGCTCAGGCATCATCCCTGACAGGAAGACTTACCTGCTTCCTGAATTCCCTGCTTTTCCTCAGGACAGATACCCTGACTAGCATCCTGTGCTCATCTCTGTCACCACACTGTACCATATGGTGCTCTTCTGCTTCACTCAGTTTAGTGGAGGGCAAGTGCCATTTCAGTCAACTTGGCACGAACAGGGTCCTGTTGGAAAGGGAAGGGCCTGTGTACTTGTGGCAGGGAACAGAATATGAACAAGCAGAATTGGGATCTGTACTCAGGACAGGTCAGGTCTAGGAAGATTCACTTTGGGAATCAACAGTATTCAGAAAGTTTGGGAATGACCATGCTTCTAGAAGGCTTCATAGTTGAAATAATTCCATCTGGGCAGTGTAGAAACTGAGATCCAGATGATGAGAAATATCCCCCAAATTACTTGGTCATTGAGAAGGCAGGCTCTTAGTGACAAGTCCTGTGTACCTTTCCACTCCATATTGGAAAGAGGAAAGACTGAAGTTGGGTGCTCTTGTTTTCCTGATTTTTAGACAGGAGCCTGGATGAGAAGGTGACCAAGACTCTAACTTATCCTTTAACCTGAGGCTGGTGACAGTCTGTGGGCCCCTCCCTAGGGAAGGTGGGTTGGGAGTTGATGACAAAGAGAACCCAGCCCACCATTCCTGCAAAGGCTCTGAAATCCCTCCCCTCTTTCCTGTAGCATTTCTACCAGAAGACACAGTTCCCCATGCCCTAGACAAGAACCTTTTCTCTTTATTTATTTTTTTTTAAAGATTTTATTTTACTTATGTGACAGAGAGACAGCCAGCGAGAGAGGGAACACAGCAGGGGAGAGGGAGAGGAAGAAGCAGGCTCCTAGCCGAGGAGCCTGATGTGGGACTCGATCCCGGAACGCCGGGATCACGCCCTGAGCTGAAGGCAGTCGCTTTAACGACTGCGCTACCCAGGCGCCCCGAACCTTTTCTCTTTAGATCCTAATATCAAGATTCAGATTGAAAGAGCTGAAGGCCATTCAGCCAGTAGGTGCCCAACCCAGAGAGTCATCTCAGACCCACAGTAGAATCTCTAGAATGATGAAATTCTCATTGGGTCCAAACTCCTTTTACAGTGACTCTCAGACAGTAAACAGTCTATCCTGGGTCACACAAGGTCAGGGTGGTAGTGGATTTAGAACTGAGGCTCCTGACATTATCCCAGAGGAATCTCCTCAGGACATAATTTCTCAATGCTACATTTTGCACACAACAGGTGCTCAATAAACATCTGTTGGGTCATTGATCTGCAAAAGATCTTCCAAGACAGGGGAAAGAACACGAGTTTTAGGGATGCCTGGGTGGCTTAGTAGTTAAGCGTCTGCCTTTGGCTCAGGTCATGATCCCAGGGTCCTGGGATCAAGTCCTGCATCGGGCTCCTTGCTCAGTGAGGAGCCTGTTTCTCCCTCTGCCTGCCACTCCCCCTGCTTGCCCTCACTCGCACGCACGCCCTCTCTGGCAAATAAATAAATAATAAAATCTAAAAAAAAAAAAAAAGAATGTGAGTTTTGGCAGATCCTGCTGTGGAAGACCACTGGCAAACTTCAGTCTCCTTCACTGTAAAATAGGACTAACAACTATCTCAAACGTTGTCAGTGAGAATTAAATGGGATATCCTAGTAAAACCCCTAGCCCATACCTGGCACAGAAAAGGCACTTAATAAATAGAAGTGTTATCAGTAAGCAGTGGTACAGTGATAAGAACACAGACTCTGGAACCAGGCTGGCCTTACAACTTAAGATGTTTGATGCTGCAAGGTTTCTTTGCCTCTGCTTTCTTATCACCAGGATGAGGATGTCAGTGAGGATGAAATGAATCAATATACATAGAACACTAAGAGCAGTGTCTAGCACAAGGAAATGAGCATGTGTTAGCTCCAGAAATTATATTTTAACCCTTAAACTGGACCTAAACACAGTAACCAAGTTCAGCCTGAAAGAGCATGTCAGATAAAGACAGGGAAGAAAAACAAAACCCCCAAACTCCACATTCAAAGAGGAATGGGTATAGCTACTAAAAATAGCCCATGGGAGATATGGAAAGGCTTCCCATCAAACTTGTCAGGCCACTTTGAATTATTGCCCCCTTCTTTTCTGCTGACTGTACTTCTGATTATCTATTTCTGGTGTGTCAACTGTATCTCTCATGAAGCCTGGGATTCTGTCCCTTCTCCACCTCAGGTGTAAGGTTGTGCTGAGTTCATGAAAGGGAGGGACAGAGAGAATGTAAAGAGAAGGCGGCACGCCTGGACCCATCCCACCACCCCCCACCCC
>NC_048238.1:44587567-44600614 GCF_002007445.2 Ailuropoda melanoleuca
ACCCCGAACCCCCCACCACCACCACAACCACCAAAAAAAGAATTCCAAGCAAAGTAATTGCCAAGATAAATCACTTTTATCTCTATAGGAAAGGGGGGATCTAAAAAAAATATAAATTACATTAGTAACACAACATAAGAAAAAAACAGGGGAAAAAAATGACAGAGAAGTCTGTATGATGCTATTCTAACCTGTTTATAAAAAGGCCCTGCATCAGAAATTCACAATCCTACCCACTTCTAAAAATATATTTAGACATGTACAGAAGCGGTGGGCTTGTTTTTAAATTGTTTGCTTTTTCTGTAAAAATATATTAAAGGTGAATAGAAATCCTCTCTCCCTGCCCCCTACCCAACCCCCAGCTCTGTGCTGGGAATTGGAGACCAGAGGTAACTCTCACCATGTTCTACACCTTAGTTACTACCACTCCCAACCCCTCCCCAACTCACTTCACTTAGAACCTGAAACAGTAAAAAAAAAAAAGAAAAAAGCACACTAGCCTCTTTGGAAAAGCATAACTCTGAGGGTAAACTTGCTTTTCATTTAAAACACAAAACAACAAACAGGAGGCTCTGAGAGCTCCACTAAACTAAATGGAAACCCAGTCAAATGGAGGTTGGGTTTCAGCCCCACAGAAACTTCTAACAAAGAAACAGAGGGGAAAGAGGCCCGGAACCAGGGGGATTTGCTAGCAATTAGCTGCCTTTGAAAGATCAAGGGGGGGTGGGTGTTAATGGGCAGAAGGGCTGGGGTCTTGGTCTTGGTTACAGCAGTCAGGGCCTGGTCAGGCAGTTGCCTACACAGGGACACAGGCTGCCCTGCTTCCCTCCCCTCGCTACCCTCTGCTGCCTTGAAATCCCCAAGAAAGCAAAGTTGGGTGGAAACAGAGGAGAGGGGAGTGGGGACCTCACGTGCTAGGGGGGAGGTAGCCAGGCTTTTTGCCTTTGGTGTGACTAGATGGAGGACTGCATGGCCCCTGGGGTCCCCAAAATAAAAAAAAAGCGGATGGGTTTAAGGGACCCCTGATTCCAAATAAGGAGAGTAGATATGGGCTGTAGAGAAAAGAAAGACAAACTAGAGACACAAAGAAGACAAGGGAAGCCTCACATACTCCTGTGGCCTGCATGGTAGCTGTTAAGTTCCCCAGAAGCACTGGGCAAACTGGGGTGAGGTCGAAGTAGGGAGCAGAGGGCAAGGATGCACTCCACTTGGGCAGTACCAAAATGGAGGGAGTGGGGCATTCTCCATCCAGTCCACGGTGCCAGGGAGGCAAGACAGGCAGAGGTGGAGGGAGCTGGGGGGAGGAAGAAGAGGGAGAGGCGTTGGGCATCGTCTGGACAATAGAGACATCCACAAGGGGAAGACAGGGAGTGGAGGATCAGATAATCTGCTCCTTTACAGATGGGCATCTCCTCTCCCAGGCTCAGGCTCCCGAGTAGCCCATCTGCACCCTGCTCGAGTGTTGACCTGATGTCTGGGAGCACAAAGACTCAGAAGTGAAGATGTGAGTTCTGAGGTCTTCTTCAGACCAAGACCTTAGGTGGGGAAAGAAGCAGGGAGGCTCCTGATGGAGAACCCAGGGGTGAGCTGTCCTGTCACATCCTCTCCAGAAGGTCCAGGCTGAGCTCTGTGGTACAGGTGAAGAGAGCAGGCTGTACATAGGGCCAGGGTTATCTGCTTCAGTGGTAGGAACTTTCAGACTTTTGGAAGATAGTTTTTCACCTGCTGGAGCCCAGCTACAGCCATGTGGATAATGTTCTGCAGGACCTCAAAATCCAGGCAAATCCCTGAAGCTTACCCTGGGACAGGGGACCTCATCTGTAGCCACCCTGAAGTAGCTTCCTCCAGTGGGCTACAAAGTCATGGTCAAAGGCTTGGGTGTCGGTCCTCTCCCCACCTTGAGAAGTGACAGAAATCTCTCTTCTTCCCAAAGATGAGTGATGTCAGCCCATAACCTTTCTAGTCCACCTCTGAAAAGGCCCCGTGGTGGGGCAGTAAGGAGACTCTGGAATCTCCTATTTATTTTCATGAAGCATTTGGCAAGAGGGGGCGGAGGCTAGACCCTTCTCCTAGGAACGAGTCTGGAATGGGACATGTCCACGGGGCTGTGGGGAGGAAGGGGATGGAAATATGGGCAGAGGTGGACAGGCTTCTGGAGACAGGGCTGGAGCTGCAGGAAGTGCTGAGCACGGGGCCTCCCACTTCATGACTAGGGAAACAGCAAGGGGCCCAGGCTCACTTTATGCCTCTCCTCATCCTGCCTTCCAGCTTTAAGTGGGGATGAGAGTAAAGGGCAGACAAGGCTGGTAAAAAGGAAATGGGTTGGAGCAGCAAAAAAGAGGGTTCTAGTCAGCCAGAAACCTCTCCCATTTACCTGCTACTTAGAGGTATGGAGAAGGGATGCTCTAGTGGAAGTAGGGAAGGGAGTTAGGGGAGTTGGTGAAGGGGCCCGTTGGGGAGTCCGTGCCTTTGGTCAGTTCCAAGAAAGCAGGACAATGCGCCTCAGCACCTTGTCCGGGGCAGATAGGATCCAGGAGTGCCCCGAGAGTTGACAATGGAGAAGGCAATGGGGGTGAAGGGGTGAGGGGCAGGACACTAGGGGGCTCACAGAAGTAGTTTGCCATTTCTGTGGATTTTCAGGATGCGGCCAAGTCTCTGCTTTGCTGTGGCCAGACCCTTTTTGGGACGCTTTCCTGTGGGGGAAAAGAGAGGTAAGTAAAGGCTATGGCACGGCTTCAGCAGCAACTCTAGCACAACTATCTTCAGTCTACCCCCTTCCTCTGTTCCTCTGCCCACAGAGTCTCCCCATCCTTATGCTGACTCCAGGCACATCTTGGGCAAGAAGCCCTCCTTAACCACTTCCATCCAACACCACATGCCTTGGCTCTTCCTCCTATGACCTGCAGCAGCTATTGACTCCCTGGTTAGTCTGTCTGGTTCCTTTTCCTCAGATTTCTTTGGTCCCAATCATTTTTCTTCCTAAATTCTGTGAGGCTGTGGTTATGCCTCCCTGTCCTCTTATCCTGACCACTGGATAAAGTGCCTAGTTAGTGTTATAGCTCAGTGTCCCTGAAGGTGTCATCCCCAGAACCTTGTTTCATTAGAAATCCCCAACTTCAAAAAAAAGAAAAAGAAAGAAAGAAAGAAAGAAAGAAAGAAAGAAAGAAAGAAAGAAAGCCCCATCCTCATCACCCAATGCCACACTGACCTCACCACCCTTGAGCTGCATACTCTAGGGACTGGGCTTTGAGGGCCAAAGTGAGGAAAAGCAGGGCTTGAGCACCTCTCCCATCACCTCTTCCTCTCTCTCCCCTCATCAAATCACCTCTCATGTTTCATGCGACCTTTTCCATACTTGATCAATTGATCCCCTCCCTTCCCATTCCCTCTGCTATAGCCTCAGCCTCTCTTCACTGCAGTCTGAACCTATGTATATGCCTCCTCCCTAGACTTCCCACCTGTAGCCCACCCTCTACTCTGGTCACCAGAAGGCTCCTCCCAAACCCACATCTGAAATGCCTCTGTTTAACCCCAGTTAATGTCTCTTCATGGCCTAAGAGATCAAATCCAAGCACCTTAGGTTGGCCATCAGTGTCCCTCCCAGGTATTCTCATCTACCAGAGTGCTTAGGGTTTGGAGCTGGTGACCCTAAGATCCTTCTCAGTTCTGCAACCATATGGCAGTCATACCTTGTCCTGCTTGATTGCTCTGGGAGCCAACTGAAGGGCGCCGCTGGGTCAAGAAGACACCAGGGGCCATGGGTGTGGTGCTGCGGTTTGCCTGGGCCATACCAAAGGCATTGGGACGAGCAGTATATTCATGGTCAGCAAGACTCCCTGAGAGGGCCTCTTGTTTAGGCTCAGGAGGAGGTGGGGGTGAGGAGGAGGTGAGAAGCTGGGGTGTAGTGGCCAGAGCTGGGACTGGTGCTGCCACACTGAGATTGGACTCTTGAGGACGAGGCTGTTCTACCTCCTTCAACAAAGGCTTCTTCTTGATGTATTTCTTCTTTTGCGCCTTTTGCAGCTCCTGAAATACAAGCCAAGTGGGAGGAGAAAATTCAGAAGTGGAGAAAAGAAGAGAATTGCCCAGAAAGGAAACTAGACACTGGTCAATGTGGTCCTGCAGCCCACCCCCACCCCAAGTCTAGCCTGGATGTATGTACACACAAGGCACAGGCCTTCTAACACCTAAGGTCATTTCTTGGGTACCATCCATCCTTAAGTTACCACTGCCACAAATCAGTACAGTGGTAACAGAAGGGTAAATGAATTCAGAGACTTGGGTTTTGGTTCTAGCATTGCCATTTATGAGGTGGACCATGAACACTTCTAATCAGAATAGCTAAATTTATGACTGAAGCTAAGGCCCTTTATACAGTTGACCCTTGAAAAACGTAGGGGTTACAGATACTGACCCCCAATGTGGGCAAAAATCCACATATAACTTTTGACATCCCCCAAACTTAACTACTAATAGCCTACTGTTGATTGGAAGCCTTATGAATAACATAAATGGCTGATTAACATCTATTTTGTTGTGTTGTATGTATTCTTACAACAAGCTAAGGCAGAGAGAAGAAAATATTAAGAAAATCATAAGGAAGAGAAAATACATTTACGGTACTATTGTAATGAAAAAAATATCTACATATAAGTGGACCTGCACAGTTCAAACCCATGTTGTACAAGGGCCAACTGTATACTTTACTTCATTTATTCCTCAGAGTAGCCATGAGAAGGAAAATCCCTCAGTTTATAGATGAGAAAACTGAGGAGCAGGGATATTAAAGAAGTTGAGCTCAAAGCCTCACAGGTGAAGAGTTGTTAGGTCCAGGATTAAGCCAGGTCTATCTGAATACCCACCCTGCACACTTCTCAGAAAGGGACCTCAGGGAGTGAAAGAGTAGTAGCTTTGGAATGAAAAAAAACTTGGGTTCAAATTTAGGTTTGTGCTCCCTAAGTGGGATGACCTCCGTCAAGTTACTAACCTTTGTGAATCTCAATCGCCTTATCTGTAAAATGGGCAAAATAAATCTATTTTTTAGGGTTGTCAGAAAGATTAAATAATGATGTAAAAACACACAGCACATAGCAGGTACTCAACAAGTGGTGTACTATTATTCTATGTTCATCTCTTACAATGGTTTCTCTTCCTCTTGCTGGTCTTTTCTTTTCATAGAGGACTTGGCAGTCCTCCAGATCACTGGGTCTTAAAAACCTCAACTCTGGATGGGAGGGATGAATAAGGAGTTGTGTCAATTCTCCCAATATCTTGGATTTCATTCATCTGTTGCTTTGTGGATCTACTATCCACTGTGTAGTGGGTACCTGTATAGTGGGCATCTGGAGCCCTGAGAACCTGGAAAGGTGGTGCTGAGAGCATGTGAACGACTTCACCTTCTGAAATGCTACACAGCCACACAGACCAACTCAGTGATTACATTTCTTTGCCTTGGCAACACGGGCCTACTCCTGCCTTCGGAAGATCTGACAGGCTGTGGCTACCATAGGAATTTCTGGGGGACAAGAATAATAATATTAGTAATACATGCCAGGTACTGTTCTATAATTTAACTCATTTAATACTCAGAAGAAGTATGAGAAGAAAGAATGAAAATCCCATTTTTAGGAGAAGAAACTGTGACACAGAGAGATTAAGTCATTTTTCCGAGGTTATAGGACCAATATGTGGCCAAGCTGGGATTCAGACCTAAGCCATCCAGCTTCAGAATCTCTTTTCTCAACCACACTGCTATTCCACCCATACCAGAAACTACATTTCTTCCCCCATTTCTCTCATCTGAATCCAGAAATTATCTAGTCACACCTAGATCATATAGCCTAAATTTTTCTCTTCGTTGCCAATCTCCTTGTATAATTCATCCAGATCCCTCACTGAAGACTAGACCGTCTTAGGACAGGACCACTTACACCTTGTCAATTTCCTTGCTCAAAAACCTGTTAGCACATGAGAGACTATGGACTATGAGAAACAAACTGAGAACTTCAGAGGGGAAGGGGGTGGGGGAATGGGATAGACTGGTGATGGGTAGTAAGGAGGGCACGTATTGCATGGTGCACTGGGTGTTATGCGCAACTAATGAAGCATCGAACTTTGCATCGGAATCCGGGGATGTACTGTATGGTGACTAACATAATATAATAATAATAAAAAAAACCTGTTAGCAGGTCTGACATTCACGGTCTTCCACAGTCTGGTCATTCATACTTACCCAACCCATAATGATAACACTGAAAAACTAACATGTCTATAATACTTGCTCTGTGCCATGTGCCATTCTCAGAGATTTCCCACACGTTAACTCATCTAAACCTCAATATGAGGAAACAGAGACACACATAAATCAAGTTATGTGATAAAGTGGTAGAGTGAGGATTCGAACTCAGCAAGGCTGGCTCTACAATCCCTTTTTAAATCTGAATTTATCTTACCCCATTCCCCAACATGAAGCCTCCAATCCAGAAAGATCTGCTCATTCATCCATGCATCCATTCACTCACTCGCCCAACATGGACTAAACACATGTTTAGTATATTGGGGATATCAAGTTAAATTAGATACATCTCCATCCTTGAGGCACTCATAGTTTAATATGGGACACAGAAAAGCATACTTATGATTATAAGTACCATGAGAGAATACTACAGAAGCACAGAAGGCCACTGAAATAAACTGGTGGTAGGTAGAATGAAGGAGTGTTAGGTAAGACATCTGAAAGGGATGATTTCCAATGGGCAGAGGGAACAACCTGTGCAAAGGCACAGAGGCATGAGACAACATGGTATACACTAAGTGAACTATAAGCACCGTGGTGCAATAGTACGGCTGGTGCAAAGCACGTGCATGCAGGGCTGGTAGGAGGTTAGGGAGGAGAGGTGACTAGAGACCAAATTAAGAGGACCTTGGGTGCTTTGCCAAAGATTTCCCTTCTCCTGGAATGCCTCCCTGTTCCTTCTAAAAGCTTAGCCAGCAAAACCCCTCCCAAATTTCAAATCCTCTTCTTTGAGGTCATCCCTGACCAAACCAAACAGAAGTGAGCTCCTTAGAAGGCACTAGAAGTAGTTTCCACACCTTTAATTAATTTATCTGTTTATTTGAAACAGTAAAACCCCCCTCCCTTTTTTTTCCCAAATTACATCTTAGATGGCACTAGGATATACATAACAGAAGTTCTGGTCAAAGAAGGCCTGCTTGGCCTGCTTGGTCTCTGCTGGCTCCCAGCAACAGCCACTGAGACATTTCTAAGCAACTCTAGAGCTCCATATAACAGCATATTAAAAACATCATTCAATTAAATTTTATTTAAATAGGATATAATTACTAAATTATATAAACATTTTACTATTTTATTGAAATAGCAAGTAACAGGAAATTTGAAGTTAGAGGATATGAGTTTGAATCTTGTCTCCTCCATTTACTGGCTGTATTATCCTGGACTAGTCACTTAAAGAGAGCCTCATTTTCTTCACCTGCAAAATGATGAAAATATCACCTATTGAATAGGGCTACTGGGCAGATTATATGAAACATTATACATGGAAGCACCTAACATAAAGTAGATGCTCAACAAATACTCTAAGCAATAGGATGTCACATGAGGAGCCAAGGGGATGTTGATAAGGAGAGAATCAGAAAATTCAACTCCAACTGCTCCCAGGGTTGCTGAGCATAATATACACATTAAAGAACTTTGCAAACTGTAACCCGCTAGGAGGCCAAGTTGATTCAAGTGAAGTGACCCTTTAGGACAAAAACTAGTGGGTGAAGTTTTCTTGGGAAGTAGGGGTAAATATTAAGGCAATAATATTTGGTATACCTCTGGTTCTTTCTTTTGTTGTGAATTCCTCCTTCTGGTCATTTTGCCCAGAGAAGAATGGATGAACAAGAGAGCAAAATCAAAAATATCAACCACGACCCAACCAAAATATTCATATGTGGAATGTAAGAAATAGTATAGAGGATCATAGGGGAAGGGAGGGAAAACTGAATGGGAAGTCATCAGAGAGGGAGAAAAACCATGAGAGACTCTTAACTATAAGAAACAAAACTGAGGGCTGCTGGAGGGCAGCTGGGTGGGGGTTGGGGTAATTGGGAGATAGGCTCTAAGGAGGGTACATGACGTGATGAGCACTGGGTATTATACGCACCTGATAAATTACTGAACACTACATCTGAAACTAATGATGTACTGTATGTTGGCTAATTGAATTTAAAAAAAAACAGTAATAATTTTGGCATAGAGGACAAAGAAAGCCTCTACCCAAAAAACAAATTCTGATACTGGTTGGGTGGCTGAGAACTCGAAAATACTCAGCTGGTACGCTCTCATTCAAGGACAGAGAGAAGTTGGCCTGTTTGGTCTCCACTGGCTCCCAACAACAGCCTCTGAGACATTTCTAGTTTTCGTCCCAAAGGCAAACTGGGATCAGTAGCAGGGCCACTGCCCAGGTGTCAGCACCTACCTGCTGGGCCAGCTTTGCAGCTGCTGCAGCCAAGCCTGTCTCAATGGAAGCTACCCGGGTCCCCTCACGCACAGGACGGTCCTGCTTTGGTAGAGTTGGGGTCACACGGGCTGCAGAGGAAACAGGATGAAAACATTTATCTGAATGTCAAGCATATTCCCTACCTCTGAGCCTCCCCCAAACGTGGTCTCATCAGTCTCCCAGCTTCCAGTTTTTTACAAAGTCCAATTTTGTATACCATCAGGTAAGAAGCTAATTTACAAATGCTCAAAGCACATAAGGCACATAATGATTACAGGGTAAAAGTTAACTTTCCTGAACTGGCATTTAAAGTTGTCCATGTTCTGCTCCTGGCCCACCTACCTCCTCAACCGTATTTCCACATCCATATTCTCAGCTTCTCTAGACAGAATGGATTCCTTATTATACCTCCAGAATACGTACAGTTCATCCTCTCTCCCCCTGCCTTCATCCTCACCATCCACAGTACCTAGAGTACCCCCTTTCCTTTGTGCACCTCTTCAAAATCTGACCGTCCTTCAAAGGCAAGCTGCAATCAACCTTCTATACAAAACCTGTAGGAGCGCTCTTGCTCACATTGACCTCTCCCTCTCCTGAACTAATGATGTGTACCAGTCACTTAATATATAGCATCATACCATCCTGTCTCATTCCCTAACTTTGTTTATTTTTTAAAGATTTTATTTATTTATTCGACAGAGATAGAGACAGCCAGTGAGAGAGGGAACACAAGCAGGGGGAGTGGGAGAGGAAGAAGCAAGCTCATAGCAGAAGAGCCTGATGTGGGGCTCGATCCCATAACGCCAGGATCACGCACTGAGCCGAAGGCAGACGCTTAACCGCTGTGCCACCCAGGCGCCCCTCATTCCCTAACTTTGATGTGCTGTTGTGCATACGTTATTTTGCCAACCAAACAGGCTGTGAGCTCCTGAAGAAGACTGTCTTCTTGTATAACCCTTTTATAGCACTTTAACAACCCTGAATCAAAAAACAGTTATTTTAAAAAATAGTTAATTATCCCACATTTTACACAGCAAGTGTATTTTGCCAAACAGCCCCAGATGATGAAGGAAAACTCCTGTTTACAGAAGAATGCCAGCTAATAAATGTAGAAGGAATGACAAAACTGGAAAATCACAGGTTTGCAAGCCCTAATAAAAAAACTGATTCTAGGGACCTGGATACTGACACAGTACCAAACTATTACCTCACATACTACTTGCTAGTCTCAACAAGGAAAAAACTAACTCTACAATGGTAAGATCATATCACCTCCTTAATAAAGTATTAACCTGATTGTTACTAATAGTGAGACAGCTGACTTCATGTGCCTCTTGATGCAATGGAATACGAAATTCACAGCATCACCTTGGAAGTAGTTTTGCTGAAGATCTAAGATCAAGTAAGTGGTTCGTAGTTTTTCCATAGTGTTTCCAGTTTTTAGGAAACAGAGATAAGAGAACAAGTTAAATGATACCATGAGAAAACAATCAGACATTCTACAAGATTAACTGGACTGGTCTCATTAAAAAGACAATGTCACAAGGAAGCAAACAAATCTAGAAGGTGGGATGGGTCACAGGACAATAATACTACTTTTTACAACAAATAAATAGCACAGAACAAAAAAGGGGGGAATGCTCTAGATTAAGAGAGACTCAAAAGGCATGACAGCAGGGGGGGGAGTTAAGATGGCAGAGGAGTAGGGGACCCCTTTTTCAGCTGGTCCCGAGTCGAGTCAGATAGGAACCAGACCAGCCTGAACATCCACGGAATCAGCCTGAGACGCAGGAAGTTACATCTGGATCTCTACAAATGAACATCTCCAGCACTGAGTATTGAGGTATGAAGTGGGGAGCCGTGAAACCGCACACAGATATTGAAAGATAAACGGAAGGGGGAGGGAGCCGCCGCGTTCGGACGCCAGGAAGCGGTAGCCACCTACACGGGGGAGCGGGCGGACTCGTGGACCGGCACCCGCAAGACAGCAGACTGAGACCGTGAGCCGGCAGCGCGCGCCACCAGGCATCTCACGGAACTCCGGAATTCCGGTGTGCTCATTGGATCCAGACTGAGACCAGGAGCTCCGGGAGCGCACGCGGGGCGGCTGGTGGCGTTAGAAACACAAAAGACAGACGCTCCGGCCCTGGAAGTGAGGGATGGGACGTCGGCTGTGGGGTTCACAACCCGGGACGCTGCATGGTTGAGCAGCACCAACAGAAACAGAGTTAAAGTGGCCAGAACATCAGTGGAGAACGGTCTGCGATCCCTCTGTTCTGAGACAGAGGCTGAGATTCAGCCACTGCTGCTCTGACTCTCAGAAGAGGCACAGCAAACCACCAGGGAAAGCCGCCAGAGAACAAAAGCCTGGAAATGCCGGCTCACAGTGTGCCCATCCCCATCCCCCCTCCAAGGGGACACGGAAACTCTACCCAAACAGGGTTCCCTGAGTATCGGCGCGGCAGGCCCTTTCCCCAGAAGGCAGGCAGAAAAATCAAGAAGACCACATCCCTAATATCCCTATAAAACAAGAATGCACAGCATGGGTCCCGGTCAATAATTTGGGCTCTGGACAACCCCAAAACCTGTCCTCATCAGAATGACGAGAAGGAGAAATCCCCCCCAGCAAGGAAAAGACAATGAGTCTGTGGCCTCTGCCACAGAACTGATGGATATGGATATAACCAAATGATCAGAAATGGAATTCAGAGTAACAATGGTTAAGATGATGTGTAGACGTGAAAAAAGCATTAACAAAAATGTTAATGAGAATATAGAACCTCTAAGGGTGGAAATGAGAGCGAACCTGGAAGAAATTAAAAATTCTATGAGCCAAATGCAGTCAAAACTAGAGGCTCTGATGGCCAGGGTGAATGAGGCAGAAGAATGTATCAGCGAATTGGAGGATGGGTTAGTAGAAGAGAAAGCTAAAATAGAATCTGGATTCAAAAAAATCCATGCTCAAGAATGTAGGTTACAGGAGATTACTGACTCAATGAAACATTCCAATGTCAGAATCATCGGTATCCCCAAGGGAGTGGAGAAAAACAGAGGTCTAGAAGAGCTATTTGAACAAATAGTAGCTGAAAACTTTCCTAATCTAGTGAGGGAAACAAACATTCGTGTCCAAGAGGCAGAGAGGACCCCTCCAAAACTCAACCATGACAAACCTATGCCACATTACGTCATAGTGCAATTCGCAAATATTAGATCCAAGGATACAGTATTGAAAGTGGCCAGGGCAAAGAAATTTCTCACGTACCAAGGCAAAGGTATCAGAATTACATCAGACCTGTCTACACAACCTGGAATGAGAGAAAGGGTTGGGGGGGCATTTTTAGGGCTCTTTGAGAGAAAAACATGCAGCCAAGGATCCTTTATCCAGCAATGCTGTCATTCAGAATTGATGGAGAAAAATAAAGACCTTCCAGAATCGCCAGTCATTGACCAATTTCGTAACCATGAAACCAGCCCTACATGAGATATTAAGGCGGGTTCTATAAAAGTAAAAAGGCCCCAAGAGTGATACAGAAGAGAAAGTCACAAACGATAGAAAAAGACTTTACTGGCAACATGGCATCATTAAACTCATATCTCTCAATAATCCGTCTCAATGTGAATGGCCTAAATGCTCCCATAAAACGCCACAGGGTTGCAGACTGGATAAAAAGACATGACCCATCCTTTTGCTGTCTATAAAAGACTCATTTTGAACCTAAAGATACATTCAGACTGAAAGTGAGGGATGGAATGGAATACCATCTTTCACGCCAATGGACCTCAAAAGAAAGCTGGGGTAGCAATTCTGATATCAGACTGGATTTTAAATTAAAGACTATAGTTAGAAACACAGAAGGGCACTATATTATTCTTAAAGGATGTATCCAAGAAGTGGATATGACAATTATAAATATATATGCCCCTAACAGTGGAGCAGCAAGATACACAAGCCAACTCTTTTTTTTTTAAAGATTTTATTCATTTATTCGACAGAGATAGAGACAGCCAGTGAGAGAGGGAACACAAGCAGGGGGAATGGGAGAGGAAGAAGCAGGCTCACAGCAGAAGAGCCTGATGTGGGGCTCGATCCCACAACACCAGGACCACGCCCTGAGCCGAAGGCAGACGCTCAACCGCTGTGCCACCCAGGCGCCCCCACAAGCCAATGCTTAACCAGAAAAAAGAGACATAGAGATAAAAATACGTTAATAGTAGAAGACCTCAACACTCCACTATCAGAAATAGACAGAGCTCCTAAGGAGAAAATCGACAAAGAAACAAGGGCTTTGAATGCCATACTCGATGAGTTGGACCTCATAGATATATATATAGAACACTTCACCCCAGAACGAAAGAATACTCATTCTATTCTAATGCCCATGGAACATTCTCAAGAATAGACCATGTTCTGGGACACAAAACAGGTCTCAAACAATACCAACAGACTGAAATTATTCCCTGCATACTCTCAGACACAACACTCTGAAATTGGAACTCAACCACAAGGAAAAACCTGGAAGAAACTCAAACACTTGGAGACTAA
>NC_048238.1:44600714-44669714 GCF_002007445.2 Ailuropoda melanoleuca
AGACACATGAAAAAATGTTCAAAATCATTAGCCATCAGTGAAATTCAAATCAAAACCACACTAAGATACCATCTTATACCAGTTAGAATGGCAAAAATTGACAAGGCAANGCAAAAATAGACAAGGCAAGAAACAACAATTGCTGGAGAGGATGTGGAGAAAGGGGAACCCTCCTACATTGTTGGTGGGAATGCAAGTTGGTACAGCCACTCTGGAAAACAGTGTGGAGGTCCCTTCAAAAGTTAAAAATTGAGCTACCCTATGACTCAGCCATTGCACTACTGGGTATTTACCCCAAAGATACAGACGTAGTGAATAGAAGGGTCAGATGCACCCCAATGCTCATAGCAGCATTGTCCCCAATAGCTAAATCGTGGAAGGAACCGAGATGCCCTTCAACAGATGAATGGATTAAGAAGTTGTGGTGCAAATATACAATGGAATATTACTCAACTATCAGAAAGAACAAGTTCTCAACATTTGCTGCAACATGGACGGCACTGGAGGAGATAATGCTAAGTGAAAGAAGTCAAGCAGAGAAAGACAATTATCATATGATTTCTCTCATCTATGGAACATAAAAACTAGGAAGATCGGTAGGGAAAAAAGGGCGAAAGAAGGGGGGGTAATCAGAAGGGGAATGAAGCATGGGAGACTATGGACTCTGAGAAACAAACTGAGGGCTTCAGAGGGGAGGGTGTGGGGGAATGGAATAGACTGGTGATGGGTAGTAAGGAGGGCACGTATTGCATGGTGCACTGGGTGTTATACGCAACTAATGAAGCATCNTTATACGCAACTAATGAATCATTGAACTTTACATCAGAAACCAGGGATGTACTGTATGGTGACTAACATAATATAATAAAAAGACACTAAAAAAAAAAAGGCATGACAGCCAAATGCTATGTGAACTCTGCTAGATCCTGATTTAAATAAACCCACTGTAAAAATACCTTTTATTGGTTAGACAATTGACAAAATATTATTATGGACATACTACTAGATAATGTACAGGAATTATCAAATTATTACTAATTTTGTTATTTTTGCTATACAAGAAAATGTATTTTTTAGAGATGTACATTAAAGTACATTGGGAGTGGGGAATGACAATATCTAGGATTTACTTCACAGCACTATTTTGAAAAAAGAGAAAATAATGAAACATGGCAAAATCTTGATAACTGTTGATTCTTGGTTGTGGATGTATGGGAATTTATTCTACTGTTCTATTTTAATTAATGAAAAAAGTCAATGTCACAGAAAAAAAAGAAATTGGTAGTGGTACCTACCTAGATTTGAAGATTCCTTGGTTGATGAGCTGCTATTATTATTATTATTATTATTATAAAAACCTTTCTGTATAAGTAGTATGCAGATTCTAATTCTAGAAATCGAAGCAATTTAGGATGCTGAAGTCCTTTTCTTTAAAGGTGATATTTTATTTGTTTAAAAATGATCAGAAGCAACAAGAACAAAGGGAAAAAGGGGCAGAAGGTTTTTTTGAACAAATTATAGCTGAGAACTTCCCTAATGTGGGGAAGCAAACAGGTATTCAAGTCCAAGATGCACAGAGAACTCCCCTCAAAATCAACAAAAACAGGTCAACGCCAAGACATGACAGTGAAATTTGCAAAATATAAAGATAAAGAGAGAATTCTGAAAGCAGCTACGGACAAAAGGTCTTTAACCTACAAGGGTAGACATATAAGGTTAGCAACTGACCTATCCACAGAAACATGGCAGGCCAGAAAGAAGTGGCATGAAATATTCAACCTGCTAAATAGAAAAAATATGCAGCCAAGAATACTTTATCCAGCAAGGCTGTCATTCAGAATAGAAGGAGAAATAAAGAGTTTCCAGGACAAGCAAAAACTAAAGGAGGTCATGAACACTAAACCAGTTCTGCAACACATATTAAAGGGGACACTTCGAGCAGCAAAGAGAGACCAAAAGCAACAAAGACTAAAAAGGAACAGAGACAATCTACAGGAACAGCAACTTTACAGGTAATACAATGGCACTAAATTCACATCTATCAGTAATTACTCTGAATGTAAATGGACTAAATGCTCCAATTAAAAAACACAGGGTATCAGAATGGATTTAAAAAAAAGACCCATCAAAATGCTGCTTATAAGAGACTCATTTTAGAACCAAAGACACCTCCAGACTGAACGTGAGCAGGTGGAGAACCATCCATCATGCTAATGGACATCAAAAGAAAGCTGGTGTAGCCATATTTACATCAGACAAACTAGATTTTTTTGGAGGGGGAGGGGCAGAGGGAGAAAGAGAATCCCAAGCAGGCTCCACGCCCAGCACAGAGCCCAACATAGGGCTTGATCTCATGACCCTGAGATCACGACCCAAGACAAAAATCAAGAGTCAGATGCCCAACTGAATGAGCCACCAACTGAGCCACCCAGGCACCCCCAAGCAACCTAGATTTTAGACCAAAGATTATAATAAAAGATGAAGAAGGGCACTATATCACAATAAAGGGATCTATCCAACAAGACCTAATAACTGTAAATATTTATGCCCCTAACTTGGACGCAGCTATATACATAAGTGAATTAGTAACAAAATTAAAGAAACTCACTGATAATAATATAACATTAGGGGACTTTAACACCCTACTCACTGCAATGGACAGATCATCTAAGCAGAAGATCAATAAGGAAACAATGGCTTTGAGAGACAGACTGGAACAGAAGGACTTAACAGATATATTCAGAGCATTTCATCTTAAAGCAGCAGAATACACATTCTTCTCAAGTACACATGGAACATTCTCCAGAAGAGATCACATACTGGGTCACAAATCAGCCCTCAATCAGTACAAAAAGACTGAGATCATACCATGCATATTTCAGACCACAACACAATGAAACTTGAGGACAACCACAAGAAAAAATTTGTAAAGACCACAGACACATGAAAGTTAAAGAACATCATACTGAAGTATGAATGGGTTAACCAGGAAATTAAAGAAGAAATTAAAAAATACATGGTAACAAATGGAAATGAAATCATGACAGTCCAAAACCTTTGGGATGCAGCAAAGGCAGTCATAAGAGGGAAGTATATAGCAATACAGGTCTTCCTTAAGAAGCAAGAAAAGTCTCAAATACACAACCTAACCTTACACCTAAAGAAACTGGAAAAAGAACAGCAAATAAAGCCTAAAGCCTGCAGAAGGGAAATAATCAAGATCAAGATTATAGCAGAAATAAGTGATATAGAAATAAAAAACCCCAGCAGACGGGCGCCTGGGTGGCACAGCGGTTAAGCGTCTGCCTTCAGCTCAGGGCATGATCCCGGCGTTATGGGATCGAGCCCCACATCAGGCTCCTCTGCTATGAGCCTGCTTCTTCCTCTCCCACTTCCCCTGCTTGTGTTCCCTCTCTCGCTGGCTGTCTCTATCTCTGTCGAATAAATAAATAAAATCTTTAAAAAAACCAAAAAACAAAAAAACCCAGCAGAACAGATCAACAAAACTAGGATCTGGTTCTTTGAAAAAATTCACAAAACTGATAAACCCCTAGCCAGACTCATCAAAAAGAGAAAGGACCCAAATATATAAAATCACGAACAAAAGAGGGGAGATCACAAACCGAAGAAATATAAACAATTATAAGAGAATATTATGAGCAATTATATGCCAACAAATAGTGCAATATGGAAGAAATGGATACATTCCTAGAAACATATAAACTACCAAAAGGGAAACAGGCAGAAATAGAGAAGCTGAACAGACCCATAACCAGCAAAGAAATTGAATCAGTAATCAAAAACCTCCCAAAAAACAAGAGTCCAGGGCCGGATGGCTTCCCAGGGGAATTCTACCAAACATTTAAAGAAGAATTAATACCTTTTCTTCTGAAACTGTTCCAAAATATAGAAATGAAAGTAAAACTTCCAAAGTCATTCTATAGGGCCAGCATTACCTTGATTCCAAAACCAGTCAAAGACCCCACTACAGAAGAGAATTACAGACCAATATCCCTGATGAATATGGATGCAAAAATTCTCAACAAAATACTACTAATGGAATCCAACAGTCCATTAAAAGGATTATTCACCATGATCAACCAGGATTTATTCCTGGGCTGCACAGGGGTGGTTCAATATTCACAAATCAATCAACGTGATATACCACATTAATAAAATAAAGGATAAAAACCATAAGATCCCTCCATAGAGGCAGAAAAAGCATCTGACAAAATATAGCATTCTTTCTTGATAAACACCCTCAACAAAGTGGGGATAGAAGGAATGTACCTCAACATTATAAAGTACATATATGAAAGACCCACAGCTAATATCATCCTCAATGGGGGAAAACTGACAGCTTTTCCCTTAATGTCAGGAACACGACAGGGATGTCCACTCTTACCACTGTTGTTCAATAGAGTACTAGAAGTCCTAGCCTCAGCAATCAGACAACAAAAAGAAATAAAAGTCATCCAAATCGGCAAGGAAGAGGTCAAATTTTCACTCTTCACAGGTGACCTGATACTCTTTGTAGAAAATCTAAAAGATTCCACCAAAAAATTGCAAACTGATAGAAGAATTCAGCAAAGTCACAGGATATTGTGACTCAATATACAGAATCAACATACAAAAATCTGTTGCATATCTATACACCAATAAGGAAGCAGCAGAAAGAGAAATCAAGGAATTGATCCCGTTTACAACTGCACCAAAAATCACAATGTACCTAGGAATAAACCTAAACACAGAGGTAAAAGATCTGTACACAGAAAACTATAGAACACGTATGAAAGAAATTGAATAAGATACAAAGAAATGGAAAAACATTCTATATTCTTGGATTGGAAGAGCAAATATTGTTAAAATATCTATATTACCTAAAGCAATCTACACATTCAGTGCAATCCCTATCAAAATAACACCAGCATTTTTCACAGAGCTGGAACAAACAATTCTAAAATTTGCACGGAACCAGAAAAGACCCCGAATAGCCAGGTTAATGTTGAAAAAGAAAACCGAAGCTGGGAGCATCACAATGTCTGACTTCAAGCTATATTACAAAGCTGTAATCATCAAGACAGCATGGTACTGGCACAAAAAGAGACACATAGATCAATGGAACAGAATAAAAGAACCCAGAGATGGACCCACAACTATATGATCAAGTAATTTTTAACAAAGCAGGAAAGAATATTCAATGGAAAAAAGAATGTGAAGAATGAAACTGGACCCCTTTCTTATACCATACATAAAAATAAATTCAAAATGGATGAAAGACCTAAATGTGAGGCTGGAAACCATCAAAATCCTAGAGGAGAACACAGGCAACAACCTCTTTGACCTCAGCTGCAACAACTTCTTAGTAGGCATGTCTCTAGAGGCAAGGGAAACAAAAGCAAAAATGAAGTATTGGGACTTCATCAAAATGAAAAGCTTCTGGACAGTGAAGGAAACAATCAACAGAACTAAAAGGCAACAGACGAAATGCGAGATCTTTGCAAATGACATATCAGATAAAAGGGTAGTATCCAAAATCTACAAAGAACTTATCAATCTCAACACCCAAAAAATAAATAACCCAGTTAAGAAGTAGTCAGAAGACATGAATAGACACTTTTCCAAAGAAGACATCCAGATGGCTAACAAACACATGAAAAGATGCTCAACATCACTCATCATCAGGGAAATACAAATCCAAACCAACTGTGCCCTGCAAAATGTCTTTTTAAAAAATTTTTTAATTTAAATTTAATTTAGTCCTTGAATAGAACCTGGTTTGAATAAGCAAATTATAAGATATTTTTGGTATAATTGGGGGGAAATCTGAATAAGGATTTGGTACTAAATGATATGAGAAAATAAATGTTACTTTACTTAGGTGTCATAAAATGGTACTATGGTTATAGTAGAAGGAAGAAGTAGAAAAAATGTCATTTTCATAGAAATGCATACTGAACTACTTAGTATGTTATGATGGATGACAACAGCAAAAATGGCAAAGTTAAGGACCTCCACACACTCATTCCTGAATTAAAACAATGAAAAAAACTGGTAAAAAAAAAAAAAAGTCAGAATAAACTTTTTCAGAATTCTGGAAATTAACTAAAGGCTTACAGCAATCCTCCAGTGGAGAATTCTAGTGGGGAAGTGAAGGCTGTGGAACAGGGGTGAGAGGGAAATATTTTACTATATACCCACATGTACGTTTTGTCCTTTTGGAGTTTAATGGGGATCCGTCCTAAGTAAATAATCAGAGACACCAACACATATAAATATGTTCACCCCAAATGTTATTACTGATTGTGAAAACTTGGCAATAGGCTAAATGCCTCACATTAAAGAAGTCAGGTAAATAAGGTATATCCATAGGACATAATATTTCATGGCCACTAAAATATTTATAAACAATGGCATAAGGACATACTTATGAAATAATATTTAAAAGGCCAGGTATATGTATTGGTTTTCAACTTTTACAGTCAACCCCTAGCTAATATAGAGTATTAATCACAAGGCAATGTAAATGCTAACAACCTTGACAATGTAAAGGAAAATGTACAGTTCACAGAAGGTCAGAAGAAAGAAAGAATGGTGTGCTAGTGTCTGTATCTTAGAAAGTGGGTAATCAAGAGAGACTCACAGAAGCTGAGAGAAAGAGAAACAGAGGCTAAGTTGATACAACAAGAAATAGTGGTATAAAACCCTATTATCTTGAGTTTTGGAGGTAATGACCAGAAAAAAGAAAATAGGAGGTTGTCTCTCAGGCATGGGATTGGAGGTGAGGAAAGTAGAGGTGAAGACCATTGCATTTCATCCTAAACTCCTCTGTGCTATTTGATTTGCTACCAAATATACACATTAATTTGATTAAAAGTAAAAAAAAATTAAAGCAAGATAAAGGATTGTATACACAGTATAATTTCAACCATAAAAAGAAATATATAGGAAAAACAGATTTGAAGGAAACATGGCAAAACATTAACACAGGGGCTGCCTCTGGGTAGCAGAATCATGGGTGGTTCCTTCCTTACATGTTCTTCTATTTTCTGTACTTTCCAACTTTTCTATTTTGCTAATCAGCCAGAAACTATAGGAAAAAATACAATCAGAAAATAGTAACATTTGCTGACTGACTCACTAAGAGAACACTTCCTAGGATTACCCTACCACCTGATGCCCCAACCTCAAGCAAACAGCAGAAATGCCAGATAAGGATGGGTGGGGCCAGCAGGGGATTTTCTGGGGAACCATGGGTACTGAGGTTCCAGCACCCTCTGTGGCAGACTGCTGCAGTAATGGCTTTCAACTTGCTCACATCTCCCTGCAGCTCCCTCTCTCAAGAGATGTTATCTATATCTGCACCCCTGGAATTGAGGCTTGACCATGTTACTTGCTTTGGCCAGTGGGACAACGGAAAACATGACACAGGCAGAAGCTTGAAAAATGCTTGCAAACTGGGGCTTTCCCTCTCTTGCTAATGGACATGCTTCTGCTTTCTTGCGAAAAAGCTTGTGCTGGCTTCCTGGTGAACCAGGAGAGACCACATGGAGAGAGGCACTAGCCACCCCAAATTAGGTCTAGACTCCTGAAGATCATCTTTTTAAACCACCCTGCCTGGGCCAAGCCAGTCCAGACTAGAACTATAACTTAGCCAACCTACAGAATCATGAGAAATGATCAGCTGTCACTGTTCTAAGCTACTAAGTTTGGAGTAGTCTGATAAGCAGCAAAAGCTAACTGACATACCCTCCAATGTGAAAACCACCCAACTAGTGAGATGAATAAAATTCTTTTATTACCCTCTAAATTTCATGTTCAACTCAGTATCATTCTTTCTTCCTTCCTCAGAGCTGGCCTCTCAGCCGGTACAGGTGACAGTCTAAGGAGTCTTGGGCCTTGTGGAGTTCAACAGTCAGCAGACTTTCCCTCATTTGACAACATATTACCAAAGGTCTGGGATGATGGTAGCAGAATGTTCTCAGAAGCCTCAGACTGCTTGTTGGAATCTGTTCAAGGTCTTCTTTTCATCTCAAGCCATATATCAGAAGCAACATGCTCCACTACCTCTGACTTGGCTGAACTGAGTGCATGAAATGTGTCTTATTGATCATTTTCACTCCAGCACCTAACACGGTACCCTGGCACATAGGTGGTACCCAACAAATGTTTGCTGAATAAATAAATGAGTGACTGAATCATGTCTTCTTATGTTAAATATCCCATCTACCCCCCAGCCTATTTTCCCCAAACCATACCTACAGAGTTTAAGGACAGAACACTGGATCACCTTTAGGACTCCATGGAGCATCATCTGAATTCTTCTTTTTCTTGGGTCGAGATTTCAAAGCAGGGTCATCATCATCAGACTCCAGGGAAGGGTAAACTGCAGTGAGAGGGAAAAGCAGAGTAACCTGAGATTTCATCCAGAAGGGTGAAGACAGAATGATACCTACATCTCAGCTCCTCCTACTCCCCTATCAGTAGACCCTTTACTTAATCCAGACTCAAATGCAGGAATCCCTGAATGTGCCACATACTTTTCATACCTTTCCACATTTGTACCTTTGCTGTAAATGTCCTTCTCTAAGCATCACCTAATTCTGATTCATTCACTCAACATCCATTTAGTGAGTAACCTTCATGAGTTACTTTACTGACCCTGCAAAATTTAGCTCTAGGTTCGCTTCCTAAATAAGCCTTCCTTGTTCGTCTAATCTGATTCATATGCCTCCTCAACTCTCCAGAGTATCCTAGGTATACCTCTACTGGAGTTGTTATATAGTATTTAAGAGTTGAAAAGTAAATACGTCACCCCCAATTTACTGTGAGGGCAGGGATAAGTATTATTTGATTACAAATAAGGGAGCCTAACACAATGCAGAGAAGGTACTCAATAAATGTTGGCTGAAATGGAAAAAGAAATGCTATACACATTATTCACACAAAGGGAACAAAAAGACCACTTAGGCTGAACTGGCAACAAGATTACTGAAACTGATATGATCTGAATGGCAAAACACACACATACAATTATCTCATTTTATACACATACACACAAACATCCAGTTTTATCACACTCTCCTCGCAATCCACATGCAACACCTATAGGATTTAATGGGACAATGATGTAGATAGATTATACTGATGAAGTCAAACGCTGTTGCTACTGCTTCTGAACCTAAAAGAGCAGCAAAGTGAGAGTGAAACTTCTTCCTAGTGATCCTGCTCCTGTTAATGACCAGCCTCAAATTTCTCTAGAATTCTGCTTCATCAGAGGAATCCAGTCTCATACTTCCTTCTAGTAGGACCTCTTTATAGGAAAATGAGTTCATTTTTCAGGCCTTCCTTTCTTGAACAAAGAAGTAAAACCCCTGTCTTCTGACCTTATTAAAGAATCTTCAAAAAAAAAAAAAAAAGATGGGTCATTGATTGTCCCTCAAAAGAAATGACTGCTGGTAAGAGTTGTTTGAAAGATCCTATACCTAATAGCCCCAGTGGCTGTCAATATTATTTTCCTGGGTCTGAAAGCGTTTTTCATCTCAAGGAAAGAAGCATGGTATGGTAGAAAAACCTTGAACCTAGGGATCAGATATTATTTTGAAATCTTGGACTGACCCACTAGCTTTGTGACTTAGGAAAACTTCTCTAGGTCTCACCATCTTCACCCACAAAATTGAAATAATACCACCTGCCTTGAAAAGTTGTGAGGATTGAGAGATAATAAGTATAAAGTAACATGCAAAAAGAAATTCCATTCTAAGGTTCATGTCTTATTCAAGAGAGGTTAAGATGTAGATAGGGGCGCCTGGGTGGCTCAGTGGTTAGGCATCTGCCTTCGGCTCGAGGCGTGATCCCGACGTTGTGGGATCGAGCCCCACATTGGGCTCCTGCGCTGGGAGCCTGCTTCTTCCTCTCCTACTCCCCCTGCTTGTGTTCCCTCTCTCTCTGGCTGTCTCTCTCTGTCAAATAAATAAATAAAAAATCTTAAAAAAAAGATGTAGATAATAAGTAAGTCTAGAAATTTAAAGAAAATACAAGTTAAGATACACATATTAAAAATATAAAGGTAGAAGGAGTGATGCCCCCCAAATGCAGTTAGGAGCTTCAAGTATTTGTCCTTCCACTGTAGCAACTGTAGAGCTAGCAAAAACTGTTAAGAATCAACATTGTGGGTAGCTAAATTGTGGAAGGAGCCGAGATGCCCTTCAACAGATGACTGGATAAAGAAGATGTGGTCCATATAAACAATGGAATATTACTCAGCCATCAGAAAGAACAATTACACAACATTTGCAGCAACATGGACGGGACTGGAGGAGAATATGCTAAGTGAAATAAGTCAAGCAGAGAAAGACAATTATCATATGGTTTCACTCATTTATGGAACATAAGAAATAGGAAGATCGGTAGGAGAAGAAGGGAAGAATGAAGGGGGGGTAAACAGAAGGGGGAATGAACCATGAGAGACTATGGACTCTGGGAAACAAACTAAGGGCTTCAGAGGGGAGGGGGTGGGGGATTGGGATAGGCCGGTGATGGGTATTAAAGGAGGGCACATATTGCATGGTGCACTGGGTGTTATACGCAAATAATGAATCATGGAACATTACATCAAAAACTATAGATATACTGTATGGTGACTAACATAACATAATAAAAAATTATTATAAAAAAAAGAATAAACATTGCGGGGACCCTGGAATACAATAAAAAACTTACAACAAGGGGAATGCTTAACAACAACAAAAAAGTCTGCTTAGTTTGGTATTTAAGTAAATTTCTGTCAAGAAATCTCAGTTGACCACTGAGGCTACAGAATGGATTCTTCAGTGACCACACACAAAAGGATACAGTCTACAAAAGTCCTTTGCAAAGTCACTAAATAAACAGATAACTGTAGCTCACAATAAGCAACAACAGCAAACTGGGGAGGGAGGAAAATATGACTTCCAGAGTTACCACATTATATAACATTCAAAATGTCTCAGCTTCGGAAAAACTTATGAGGCATGCAAAGAGACAAGAAAGTATGTCCTACTTACAGAAAAAAAAATTGATAAAAACTCTCCCTGAGGAAGCTGACATTGGACTTACTATACGAAGGACTTTAAATCAGCTGTCCTATATGATCAAAGAGAGCCATGTTTCAACAACAACAACAACAAAATAGAATATAAATAAGGAGATAGAAAAGATAAAAAGGAACTAAATAGAAATTCTGGAGCTGAAAAGTACAACGTGGTGGTGAAAAATTCACTACAGGGATTTAATAGCAGATTTTGAGCAGGCAGAAGAAATAATCAGTGAATGTGAAGAAAGCACAATTAAAATTATCCAGCCTGATGAGCACAAAGAAAGAAGAAAAAATGAACAGAGGCAAAGGGACCTGTGGGACGCTATCAGGCTTACCAATGTATTCATATGGGAGAAGATGGAGAAGAAGAGGCAGAAAGACTATATGAAGGTATAATGGCCAAAAACTTTCCAAACTTTATGAAATACATGAAGATAAACATCTAAGAAACTCAGTGAATTCCAAGTAGGATAAACTCAGAGAACCACACTGAGCTACATTATATTTAAACAGTCCATACATAAAAACAAGGAGAGAATTTTGAAAGCAGCAAGACACAAGCAATTTCTCATCTCAGAGGATCCACAATAAGATTAACAATCAATTCAATTCCAATCAGAAACAGTGGAGACCAGCAGGCGTTTAGGTGATATATTTAAAATGCTGAAATAAAAAAAAAACGGTCAATCAAGAATAATATATTAAGTAAAACTATCCTTCAAAAATGAAGGCAAATTAAGACATTCTCAAGGAGACAAAATCTTTTTTTTTTAATTTTATTTTATTATATTATGTTAATCACCATACAGTACATCCCCAGATTCCGATGTAAAGTTTGATGCTTCATTAGTTGCGTATAACACCCAGCGCACCATGGGGACAAAATCTTAGAGAGTTTGTCATTAGTAAACCTGCCCTTTAAGAAATACTGAATAGAGTCCATCAGCTTGAAATGAAAGGATGTTAGAGAGTAACTCAAAGTTACATAAAGAAACAAAAACCACCAGTAGAAGTAAGTATAGACGTATATATAAAAGCCCATATTGTTGTAATTTGTGTTTTCTGATTCCTCTTTTTGTTTGCTATATGATTTATAATTCCAGTGCATACAATAACTATAAATCTACGTCAGTAGAAACACAATATATAAAGCTTTAAGTTGTGACAAAAAAAACAGATGCGGTAAGAAAACTGTATACAAACAAAGTCTTTGTATTTTATGGAAGTGAAATGGTACTGATTCAAACTAAAGTTGTATAGCTAAGATACTAATAATAATCTCCAGGGCTTACCCTATGAAAAAAAACCCCTAAAAAACATTAAAAAATGAGGAGTGAATCAAATCCGTACACTATAAAAAAAATCAATTAAACCAAAAGAAAGCAGTAACAAGGAAATGAGGAACAAAATGATACAACACATGGAAAACAAATAGCAAAATAGAAATAAGTCATTCCCCATTGGTAATCACTTTAAATGTAAATGGATTAAGTAAACTAAATCCAAAGCTAACAGAAGGAAGGAAATAATAAAGATCTGAGCAGAGATAAATTCAATTGAGAATAAAAAACAATAGAATCAGTGACATCAAAAGTTGGTTCTTTGAGAAAAGATCAACGAAACAGACAAGTTTGAACTAGAGTGACCAAAAAAAAAGGACACAAACACTTAAAATGAGAAATTAAAATGGGGACATTACCGCAGACCTTCCAGAAATAAAAAGAACTGTAAGAGAATATTATGAACAATTGTATGCCAACAAATTAGATAAACTATATGAAATAGACAAATTCCTAGAAGCATACATATCACTTAAACTGACATAAAAAGAAATGGAAAATCTCAACTAACCTATAACAAATACAGAAATTGAATCAGTAATCAAAAAGCTTCTGGAACTGGAGGGGATTATGCTAAATGAAATAAATCAAACAGAGAAAGACAATTATCATATGGTTTCACTCATATGTGGAACATAAGCAATAGCACGGAGGACCATAGGGGAAGGTAGGGAAATCTGAAAGGGGAGAAATCAAAGAGGGAGACAAACCATGACAGTCTATGGACCCCAGGAAACAAACTGAGGGTTTCAGAGGGGAGGGGGATGAGGGGATGGGGTAACAAGGTGATGGGTACTAAGAAGGGCAAGTGTTGTGATGAGCACTGGATGTTATATGCAACTAATGAACCACTGAACACTACATCAAAAACTAATGATGTACTATATAGTGGCTAACTGAATGTAATAAAAAAAAAGAAAATTCAAGTAAAAAACAAGTAATCAAATAGCTTCCATCAAGGCTTCACTGGTGATTTCTACCAAGCATTTAAAGAAAAATTAATACCAATCCTTATCAAATTCTTCCAAGAAATAGAAGAGAAGGGAACACATTCTAACTCATACCTTTGAGGCCCTCACATCAAAGACAGAAAAAGATACTACAGGAAAAGAAAACTACAGACAATATGCTTTATAAATATTGATGAAAAAATCCTCAATCAAATACTAGCAAATTCAGCAGTCTATTAAAAGGATTATACACCATGACCAAGAGGAATTTATCCCAGGAATGCAAGAGTGGTTCAAAGTAAGAAAATTAAACAACAAAATTAATCTATTAATGCATGATGGATAAAGAAAATATGGTATATGTGTAATGGAATACTAGTCAGCCATAAAAAAGAAGGAAGTCCTACCATCTGCAACAACATGGACAGACCTTGAGGGTATTATGCGAAGTGAAATAAGTCAGAGAAAGGTAAATACTGTAATGATCTTGCTTATATGTGGAACTTAAAAGAAAAAATCCAAATTCATAGAAAAAAGAGATCAGATTTGTGGTTACCAGAGGCAGAAACTGGGCAGTGGGAGAATTAAATGAAGATGGTCAAAAGGTACGAACTTCCAGTTATAAGATAAATACATACTAAGGATTAGTGTACAACATGACAACTATAGTTAATGCAACTGTCTGGTTTATTTGAAAGCTGCTAAGAGAATAGATCCTAAAAGTTCTCACCACAGGGAAAAAAAAACTCTTTTTTTCTTTTTTCGTAACTATATGAGACCATGGATGTTAATTAAACATACTGTGGTAATTATCTCACAATGTATGTAAGTCACGTCATTATACCGTACACTTTAAACTTATACAATGCTGTATGTCAATTATTTCTCAATAAAACTGAAAGAAAAGAAAAAAGGAATATTTTTCAAAATTATGAAAGAAAAAATTAAATTCATTTGAATTTTAATGACAAAAATATATTTCCTTTTCCTAAAAAAGGAAAGTCAGTATAATACACACATTAATAAAATGAAGGAAAACACATGATCATCTCAGTTGATACAGGTAAAGAATGACAAAACCCATCACCCATTCAAGATAAAAACATTCAGAAAACTAGAAAAGGGGACTTCTTCAATACAGTAACAGGTTACTTATAAAAACCCATAGGTAACATCACACTTAAAAGTGAAAGACTAGGGGTACCCGGGTAGCTCAGTTGGTTAAGCATCTGCCTTCGGCTCAGGTCATGATCCCAGGTCCTGGGATTGAGTCCTCCACTGGGCTCCTGGCTCAGCAGGGAGCCTGCTTCTCCCTCTGCCTGCCACTCCCCCTGCTTGTGCTCTCTTTCTGACAAATGAATAAATAAAACCTTTTTAAAAAATATCTGTTGTATTTCTATACACTAGCAAAGAACAATCTGTAAAGAATATTAAGAAAACAACTCCATTCACAATAGCATCAAGAAAAATAAAGCAAATAAGTTTTAACCAAGGAGGTATGAGACTTATATACTGAAAACCACAAAACATTACCGAAATTGAAGCCCTAAATAAATGGAAAACCACCCTATGTTCATTGATTGGATGTCTTAATATTGTTAAGATGGCAATAATACCCAAAGCATTCTACAAATTCAATGCAATTCCTATCAAAATACCAATGGCATTTTTTTGTAGAAATGGAAAAGCTGATCCCCAAATTCCAATGGGACCCCAAATAGCAAAAACAATCTTAAAAAAGAACAAAGTTGGAGGATTCCATTTCCCAATTTTAAAACTTACTACAAAGCTACAATGATCCTACACTGTAGTCCTGGTATAAGGATAAATATATAGATCAATGGAATAGAATTGAGAGTCCAGAAAAAAAAACCCTATGTCTATAGTCAATTGATTTTTTTAGAGAGAGAGAACAAGAGAAAGAGAGCATGTGTGAGGGGGGATTGGGGGGGGGAGGGAAGGGCAGAGGGAGAGAGAGAGTGAGAATCTTAAGCAGGCTCCAAGCCCAGTGCAGAGCCCAACGCAGGGCTTGATCTCATGACCCTGACATCATGACCTGAGCTGAAATCAAGAGTCAAATGCTTAACCAACTGAGCCACCCCAGCTACCCAAAAATCAACTGATTTTTGACAAGGGTGCCAAGACCATCCTATGGGGACAGGGCAGTCTCCTTACAGGTGTTACAGGGACACCTGCGTGGCTCAGTCGGTTACGCATCTGCCTTTGGCTCAGGTCATGATCTCAGGGTCCTGGGATGGAGTCCTGCACTGGGCTCCTTGCTCAGTGGGGAGTCTGCTTCTCCCTCTGCCCCTCCTCCCTGCTTGTGCTCTCTCTATCTCAAATAAATAAATAATACCTTTAAAAAAAGCCTAAAAAAAAACCCTGGTCTTATACAAAGAAAAACAGTAAAATTTTAACTCAATTGACAAAAGAAAGATAAATTAAAATCAAATATTAAAATTTATTCAAACAATCCAAATGAGGGGGAGAAATGAAAAAGAAAGAAACAAAAAGCAGAGGAAACAAATATAAATGACATAATAAAATGGTAAGCCTTTATCTGAACCTATCATTAGTTACATTAAATGTAAATGGTCTAAAAATAGATTATCAATAAGGATTTTTTTAAAAACCGCAAGATTCAACTAAACGCCAGCTACAAAAAACTCACATTACATGAAATCATATAGATAGGTTAAAAATAAAAGGATAGGTCAGCCACTTAAATTTCCCCTGAAAAATACCTAGCATTTTGTGCATTTTTAATTTGTCAAAATGTCATTGTTTCTTAGTTTGTTTTCCAGCATGACATCTGAGATCCTTATATTTCTGTGTGTAAATCTAGCTCATTATTTCTATACTAACATTTATCATTCTTGACTTCTCCTTTCCCCAAGGGATGGGCATCAAGGTCCCCTATAGGAATATTGGCATACTTGTCTCCTGATGGATCTGTGGGAGACATTGTCCAGACTACATGTTCCACAGTGAGATTTCACAATTAACGATCCTGTCACCAGATTGTACCAGTTTGGTCCCACCACATCCCTGCAAGCACTGAAGTCAGAATTCTAAATTACACTAAGTGATCATGTGGTTGTATCCATTTGCATTTTCTTGCTGATAAGTGAGGTGTATAGATGTTTCCTGACCTCCAATGAATGGGTCAGTTCAATCTTATAAGCCTATTTTCCTTTCCTTTTTTCAAACAGTAAATGCCAGTTTCCTCTTGGATTAGTTGAGAGAAATGAGGCCTCATCTTATTCTCAATTATTTCAGTGAATAGCAGTGAGAACAAATTCAAGCTTTTTTTTCTCTTGTGTGTGAATGTGAATCAAATATCACTTGGGAATCAAAGATAAATGATACAGACTGAGTTCTGGGTCATGGTAAATATGAATGAATGAATGAATGAATGAATGAATAAAAAAATGAGGATAGAAAAAGATATATCATACCAACATTAATTAAAGAAAGCTGGATTGACTATATCATCAGACAAAGTAACTTTACACCAAGGAAAATTACCTGGGATAGGAAAAAATATAATAACATAATGACAAGAAGACATAACCATCAATCAACTTGATCTAATTGAAATTTTTATAGAACACTTAACCCAACACTAGTAGAATACACATTCTTCTCAAGTTCACAGTGCAAAATTATCAACATAGACTAAACCCTGAGTAATAAAACAAATGGTAGTAAAAATTAAATAAAACCAAAAGCAGGTCCTTTGAGAAGATCCATTAAATTGATAAAATGCCAGCAAGAATGACAAAAAAAGACAATGGGGCGCCTGAGTGGCGCAGTCGTTAAGAGTCTGCCTTCGGCTCAGGGCGTGATCCCAGTGTTCTGGGATCGAGCCCCGCATCAGACTCCTCTGCTGGGAGCCTGCTTCTTTCTCTCCCACTCCCCCTGCTTGTGTTCCCTCTCTCGCTGGCTGTCTCTCTCTGTCAAATAAATAAATAAAATCTTTAAAAAAAAAAGACACAAATTACTAATATCAAGAATAAAAAGAGACATGCTAAAGACCTCATAGACATTAAAAGGATAATAGGAGGATATTACAAACAACTCTGCACCCATAAATTTTACAACTTAGCTGAAATGGATCAATGTCCTGAATGATACAAACTATTAAAACTCACCCAAGGAGAAACAGATAACCTGAATAATCCTACACCTACTAAAGAAAATAAAATCATAGTTAAAACCTGAAAAGGAAATCTCTACGCCCAGGTGGTTTCACTCACAAATTCTACTAAACATTTGAAAAAAGAAAAGAACTGCTAATTCTACACAACCGCTTCTACAAAATAAAAGAGAAGGGAATATTTCCAAGCTCATTCTTTGAGGCCAGCACTGCTCTGATACCAAAACTAAAGTCAGGGAGTAAAAGAAAAGAAAATTACAGACCAATATCCATCATAAACATACACACAAAAATCCCCAGTGAAATTGTAGTAAATCAAATCCAGTAATATATAAAAAGAATAATACACCATGATCAAGTAAGGTCTATACTATAATTTTAAGTCTGGTTCAATATTTGAAAATCACTCAATGTAACCTGCCATATTAACAGACAAAAGAAGAAAAACCATGTGATCATATCCATTGATGGAACAAAAACACTGAGCAAAATTCAACACCCACTCATAAACAAATTCCCAGCAAAACAGGAATAGAAGTGAACTTCCTTAACCTGATAACCTACAGCTAACATCATAATAGTGAAAAAACTGAATGCTTTCCTCCTTAGATTGGAAACAGGTAAGGGTGTTCACTCTCACCTCGTTGTGCTGGAAGTCCTAGCCAGAAGAAGAAATAAAAGACTTACAGATTAGAATGAAATGAATACAACTGTCCATATTTGTACATGACATGATCATCTATACAAAAAAATCTCAAGAATATATTTTAAAAACTCCTAGAATAGGGGCGCCTGGGTTGCACAGCGGTTAAGCGTCTGCCTTCGGCTCAGGGCGTGATCCCGGCGTTATGGGATCGAGCCCCACATCAGGCTCCTCCGCTAGGAGCCTGCTTTTTCCTCTCCCACTCCCCCTGCTTGTGTTCCCTCTCTCGCTGGCTGTCTCTATCTCTGTCGAATAAATAAATAAAATCTTTAAAAAAAATAAAAAAATAAAAAATAAAAACTCCTAGAATAAGTGAATATACCAAGGTTGCAGGATACAAGGTCAGCAGACAAAATCAATCACATTTATATATCCTATCATTAAACAATTAGAAACCAAAAGTTTAAAAAGGTACCATTCATATCTCAAAAAAATACAGAATTTTGGGATAAATCTAACAAAACATGTGCAGGATCTATACGTAAAATCTTTAAAACACTGATGAAAGATATTTTAAAATGACTAAACACAGAGGGAATACCATACACATAGAAGACTCAATATCTAAGGTGCCAATTGTCTTGCAGTCACTGTAGAAACTGATGATTTCTCAAAAATTTAAACATAGAATTACCATACGACCCAGCAATTCGACTTGTAGGGCAAATGAAAATATATGTCTGCACAGAAACAGATGCAAATGTCTATAGCAGCATTATTCATAATGGCCAAAAGATGGAAATAACCCAAATGCCCATCAGCAGATGAACAGATAAACAAATTGTGCATATCCATACAATGAAATACTATTCATCCATAAAAAGGAACATACTGATACATGCTACAACTTACACGAACCTTGAAAAACTGCTAAACAAAAGAAGTCAGACACACAAAAGGTCACATATTACATGGTTACTTTTATATGAACTATCTATAATGGGCAAATCCATACAGACCGAAAGCAGATGAGTGGTTACCAGAAGACAAGAGGAGGGGGCAGCATAGGTAATCACTTAATGGATTTGGGGAGTTTTTCCTGGGGTGAAAAAAATTTCGTGGAAAATGCACTAAATGCCACTGAATTGTACACTTTAAAATGGTTAAGCTACATGCTTTGTGAATTTTACCTCAATAAAAAATAAAGATGCCAATTCTCCCCAGATTGATGTATACATTTAAACACAATTCCAATCAAAATCCTGGTGGAAATTTTTGTGGATTCAGACAAACCCATTCTAAAATTTACATGGAAAGGCAAAATTGAAGAACTCATACTACTTGATCTTAAGAATTGCTGTATAGCTACACTAATCAAGACAGTGAGGTATTGGCAAAGAGATAGATACATACCTCAGTGAAAAAAATAAAACAATCCAGAAACAGATCCACACAAATATGGCCATTTGATTTTTTACAAAGATGCAAATGTAAGTCAATGGGGAAAAGAGTCTTTTCAACAAATGGTCTTGGAACAACTGGACATCCATACGCCAAAAAAAGGGTGAACCTCAACCTAAACATACCTTGTGTAAAACTTTAGTCAAAATAGATCATGTTTAGAAATGTAAAACCTAAAACCATAAAATTTTTAGATGAAAAGAGAGGAAAAAACTTATGACCTGAGTTTACATAAAGAATTGTTAAATGAGACATAAAAAGCGTAATCATTAAAAGATAAAAGTGATACAGTGGACTTTCTAGAAAATGAAAGTGCTTGCTTTAAGAAAGGAAGTGTTAAGAATGAGAGAAGCTACAGACTAGGAGAAAATGTCATGTATCTGACAAGAGACTTGAACTTAGACTATATAAAGAACTTTCCAAGCTCAACATTTAAGAAAAAAAAAAACAATTAAAAAATAGCCAAAAGTTGGAAGATGGAGGAGTAGGAGGATCCTGAGCTCATTTTGTTCCAGAGACACACCACGTTAACAGCCACATTAGTGCAACTGACCCTGAAAATGAAACAAAGACTGGCAGAATGGACATTACACAGTTCACTACAGACAGGAGATCACATCGAGAAGGGTAGGAGGAATGGAAACAAGACTAACCATAAACAGAAGGGACACTATAAGCACAAAGAAGTGAGAGGATGAGACCCCATTCCAGGCACCCTAGGCACAGTGGACCCACACTGGGAAGACAAATTTCCATAACAGTTGGTTTTGAGAACAAGTGGGGCTTTGAGAGTTTTTACAATCAGCAGGGTTGACTTCTGGGTGCTTTAAAAATCAACAGGCTTAGATCCTAGAGAGGGCTTATACCCTGAAGAGCTGGGGGGCAATCGAGAACTGGGTGCCAGACCTTTAGGGGCCAGTGTACAAATAACCCAGCCAAGATAAAGCATAGAAGCAGCAGTCTGAAAAGCACCTGGGGTATACTGAAGATTTATTTACTAATCTCAGAACTTGTGCTAGAGGGGCAGGGATATTTAGGAGACCTCTCCAAGAACAAAACTGTTGGCGGGCACCATTTCTCCTCCCCCATCCCAGATAAGCCACTTATGGAAACCAGTGCAAACATTGTCCACCTATCTTGCTAGCACCATGTGCCTTACCCCCATGCTCTCCTGCCAATCAGCCCATCCAACCTGTCCAACTCAGGAGGCAGGCCTCCCTCCAAAGCTACTCCTGTCCTAACATACCCTGCAAGCAACCCCAGCAGGGAAGAGTGCCATTCCAAAATGACTACTGCCCAGGGAAGACGGGAAGATAACCACACACACCAGAATGCCCTTAGTTCCAGCGCCAAAACTTTATAACTGGCAGCACAGAGTTAGTGCTCTGCCCATCAGTCCTGGACTGGGGACAGGCATCTGGTCTGTCAGCCCCACCAAGCAATGAAAGCCTTCCAGAGTACAACATAGGGAGACTGCCCTGCAGACCAATGTGACTGCAGCCCCAGCAGATGGGCTGAGAGCAGGCAAGTGTCTAACTACTGACACCACCCGATTAAAAGCTTGTGGCAACCCCAGACAGGCTCTTTAACAGCACAGGGACCAAACCCTGCCCTGTGTGCCCAAAGTAGGCAGAGAGGGCCATTGCAACCAACTGGACTGAAGGCAAACACAGATGAGCTACAACAGTAGGGCACGTGCACTCACATAGGAGACACCCCTAAATTTCCTGGTTCTGGTGAACAGGGAGCACTGTGTTACATGGTACTACAAGACCTCTTCTTCATAAGGCCACTACTTTCAAGATCAGGGATGTAGCCTAATTTCCTAATAGACTGAAACAAAGACAGTCAGACAAAATGAGAAGACAGAGGAATATGTATCAAATGAAAGAACAGGACAAAACCACAGCAAAAGGGCTAAATGAAATGAAGATAAATAATATGCCTGATAGAAAATTCAAAGTAATGGTCACAAAAATACTCACTGGACTTGAGAAAAGAGTGGAGGGTCTCAGTTGAGACCTTTAACAAACAGAAAATATAACCCAAGGAGGTCCATTCCAAGACACATAGTAATTACAATGGCAAAAAGTGGTGATAAAGAGAATTTTAAAAGCAGTAAGAGAAAATAGAACAGTTACATACAAGAGAAACCCCATAAAGCTATCAGCTGATTTTTCAGCGGAAACTTGTCAGGCCATATGAAAGTGGCGTGATACATTCAAAGTGCCAAAAGGAAAAAACTTGCAACTAAGAATACTCTACACGCCAAGGATATCATTCACAATAGAAAAACAGATAAAGAGCTTCCCAGGGGCGCCTGGGTGGCTCAGTCGTTAAGTGTCTGCCTTCAGCTCAGGGTGTGATCCTGGGGTTCTGGGATCAAGCCCCGCATCAGGCTCCCTGCTCCGCTGGGAGCCTGCTTCTTCCTCTCCCACTCCCTCTGTTTGTGTTCCCTCTCTTGCTGGCTGTCTCTCTCTCTCTAATAAATAAATAAAAATCTAAAAAAAAAAAAGTTTCCCAGCCAGGGGTGCCTGAGTGGCTTAGTGGGTTAAACATCTTGACTCTTTTTTTTTTTAAAGATTTATTTTATTTTATTTATTTGACAGAGAGAGATACAGCCAGCGAGAGAGGGAACACAAGCAAGGGGAGTGGGAGAGGAAGAAGCAGGCTCACAGCAGAGGAGCCTGATGTGGGGCTTGATCCCACAACGCCAGGATCACGCCCTGAGCTGAAGGCAGACGCTTAACGACTGTGCTACCCAGGTGCCCCAAACATCTTGACTCTTGATTTCAGCTAAGATCATGATCTCAGGGTTGTGAGATTAAGCCCCACATCAGGCTCCACACTGCACATGGAGCCTGCTTGAGAGTCTCTTCTTTCTCTCCCTCCGTTCCTCCCTCTACTCCCTCTCTTTAAAAAAAAAGTTTCCCAGCCAAAGGTTAAAGGAGTTCATCACCAATAAACCAGCCCTGCAAGAAATGTTAAAGGGAAATCTTTGAGTGGAAAGAGAAGGCCATAATCACGAGTAAGCAAATAATGGGGAAAATTTTCACAGGTAAAATGCAAACACATAATAAAAGTAGTACACGAATCACTATCAAACCAGTAGGGAGGTGAAAGCACAAAAACAGTAAAATCAATTATACCTATAAAAACTCAAAAACTCAAACAAAATCAGAATGAAGGAGGAGAAATAACAACCACACCATAGGAATACAAAGGATTATAAGAATACTATGAAAAATTATATGTCAACAAATTGGACAGCCCAGGAAAAAATGGATAAATTCCTAGAAAAATATAACCTTCTTCAGGGAGAAATAGAAAATCTGAACTGACTGATTACCAGCAATGAAATGTAATCAATAATCCAAAAACTCCCAACAAACAAGTCTAGGAACAGATGGCTTCACAAGTGAATTCTACCAAACATTTAAAGAAGTGTTAATACCCACCTATTCTACTTGAATTATTTCAAAAAAATTGAAGAGGAAGGAAAGCTTCCAAATTCATTCTGCAAAGCCACCATAACCCCAATACCAAAACCAGATAAACACACTAAAAAAGGAAAACTACAGGCCAGTATCTCTGATAAACACAGATGCAAAAATCCTCAACAAAAGAGTAGCAACCTGAATCCAACAATATATTAAAAAAATCATTTACCACGCTCAAGTGGAATTTATTCCCAGGATGCAAGGGTGGTTCAATATTCACAAATCAATCAACATGATACATCACATCAATAAGATAAAACCATATGATCATTTTAATAGATGTAGAAAAAACATTTGACAAAGTACAACAGCCATTCATGATATAAATCCTCAACAAAGTAGGTTTAGAAGGAACATACCTCAACATAATAAAGGCCATCTATCAAAAACCCACAGCAAGCATCATACTCAATGAGGAGAAACCAAGAGCTTTTCCCCTAAGATCAGGAACAAGATAAGGATGTCCACTTTTACCACTTTTATTCAACATAGTACTAGAAGTCCTAGTTGTTACAGTCACACAAGAAAAAGAAAGAAAGAGTATCCAGACTGGTAAGGAAAAAGTAAAAGTTTCATTATTTGCAGATGACATAATACTATAATAGAAAACCCTAAAGACACCACCAAAAATCTATGAGAACTGATAGATGAATTCAGTAAAGTTGTAGGAAACAAAATTAAACACACAGAAACCTGTTGCATTTCTATATACTAAAAATTAAGTGGCAAAAAGAGAAATTAAGAAAACAAATCCAGTTACTATCGCACCAAAAATAATACAATACCTAGGCATGAACTAAATTAATAAAGTGAAAGGACTGTATTTTTAAACTATAAAACAATGATGAAAGAAATTGAAGATGACACAAACAAACGGAAAGATATTTCATGCTCACGGATTGGGAGAACAAATATTGTTAAAATGTCCATACTACCCAAAGCAATCTACAGATCTAATGTAATCCCTTTCAAAATACCAAAAACATTTTCTCACAGAACTAGAACAAATAATACTAAAATCTGCATGGAGCCAAAAAAGACCCTGAATAGCCAAAGCAATCTTAAGAAAGAAGAACAAAGCAGCAAAGCTGGAAGTATCACAATCCCAAATTTCAAAATATATTACAAAGTTGCAGTAATCAAAACGGTATGGTATGGGCACAAAAACAGACACACCGATCAATCAAAAAGAATAGAGAACCCAGAAATAAGCCCACACTCATAGAGTCAATTAATCCACAACAAAGGAGGCAAGAATATACAATGGGGAAAAGCCAGTCTCTTCAACAAATGGTGATGGGAAAACAGGACAGCTACATGCCAAAGAATGAAACTGGACCATTTTCACTGGACCATACACAAAAATATACTCAAAATGGATTAAGGACCTAAATGTGAAACCTGAAACCATAAAACTCCTAGAAGTAAACACAGGCAGTAATCTCCTTGACATTGGATGTAGAAATATTTTTCTAGATAAGTCTCTTCAGGCAAGGGGGACTAAAGTAAAATTAAACTATTTGGACTACACCAAAATACAAAGCTTTTGCAGAGCAGAGGAAACCATCAACAAAACAAAAAGGCAACCTACAGAACGGGAGAAGATATTTGCAAATGATATATTCAATAAGGGGCTAATATCCAAAAAATATAAAAAATTTCTACAACTCAACACCAAAAAACCCCCAAATAATCTGATTTAAAAATGGGCAGAAGACCTGAAAGGACATTTTTCCAAAAATGACATACAAATGGCCAACAGACACATGAAAGATGTTCAATATCACTAATCATCATGGAAATGCAGATCAAAACTATACTGAGATATATCTTACATCTGTCAGGATGGCTAAAATCAAAGACAAGAAATAACAACTGTTGGCAAGGATGCAGAGAAAAGGGAACTCTTGTGTACTGTTGGTGGGAATGCAAAATGGTGTGGCCACTGTGGAAAACAGTATGGAGGTTCTCACAATTAAAAAGAATTACCACATGATCCAGTAATTCCACTACTGGGTATTTACCCAAAGAAAATGAAACACTAATTTGAAAAGATATATGCACTCCAATGTTTATTGCAGCGTTATTTATAATAGCCATGATAAGGATGCAACTCAGCCACAGGTAAGTCCATCCACAGATGAATGAATAAAGAAGATACAAGACTGAGATTGTATATATATATACACACACACACACACACACACACACACACACACACACACACACTGGACTATTACTCAGCCACAGAAAAGAGTAAGATCCTGCCATTTGCAACAATGTAGAGGGACCTACAGAGTAGAACGCTAAGTGAAATAAGTCGGTAAGGGAAAGACAAATACCATATGATTTCGCTCATTTAAGAAACAAAACAAAGGGACAAACAAACAAAAAACCAGAATCTTAAATACAGAGAACAAACTGCTGGTTGCCAGGGGAGATGGTTAGGGGGAATGGGTGAAACAGATAAAGGGGATTAAGAGTACACCTATCTTTTTTTAAAAGATTTTATTTCTTTATTTGATGGGGTGGGGGACACAAGCAGGGGAGTGGGAGAGGGAGAAGCAGGCTCTCCACTGAGCAGGGAGCCCAACACGGGGCTCGATCCCAGGACACTGGGACCATGATCTGAGCCAAAGGCAGGCACTTAACTGACTGAGACACCCAGGCACTCAAAAGTACACTTATCTTGATGAGCACTGAGTAATGTACAGAACTGCTGAATCATTATATTGTATACCTGAAACTAATATAATACTCTATGCTAATTATACCTCAATAAAAAATATATGCAAAGTCATTCAAAGTGTCTATTTAAATACATCTCAAAAAAGAAGATATATGCATGAATGGGCAACAGATACATCATTAGCCATTAGACAAGCCATTAAATGAGCTATTCACTATATGCTTATTAGGATGGCTAAATCAGTTCAATGACAACACCAAGTGCTGACAAGCATGTGGAACAACTGAAACTCTCACACATTACTGGTAGGAATGTAAAATGGCACCACCACTCTGAGAAACACCTTGGCCGTTTCTTATACACTGCCCATACAGTCCAGGAATCCCATTCTAAGGTATTTACCTAGAGAAATGAAAAGTCATGTTTCTACAAAAGCCTGCATGTGCATGTTCATAGCAGCTCAATTCATAATCACCCAAAGCTGGAAACCCAAATGTCCTTCAGTGAGTGAATGGATAAAGAAACTGTGGTATACAATGGACTACAGCAACAAAAAGGAACAATCTATTGAAACACAACAACATGGATGAATCTTAAGGGCATTATGCTAAGTGATAGAAGCTAATCTGAAAATATTACATATGGTGTGACTCCATTTACATGACATCCTGGCAAAGGCAAAAACCACAGGCATGGAGAAGAGCTCAGTGGTTGCTAGGTGTTAGGGGTAGACGGAGGGCATGACTACTAAGGGACAACATCAGGGAGTTTGAGGAGGTTCTGTATGCTCATTTTGGTGGTGGTTACAAGAATCTAAACATGTATACCAACAAAGCCAATTTTACTTTATGCTAATTTAAAGGATAAAATTTTAAAAACCCTTTATCAAAAGGGAAAACAGACTGAAAATAAAGGAAAAGAGCTTTCAACCTGAGACGTTGTACAAAGAACATTAAGAGAAAGGAGTAAAATAAAACCAGAAATTAACAGTAAACAAACATGATTAGTAATCAAACTAACTAAACAAAATTGTTGAACACCACGATCAAGTACAGCCAATCCCAAGACGGAAATGTCAACTCAAAAGCAGTAATTCTATTACTTACTGTAAACTACCATTAACAAATTAACAGAGAAAAACTGTATTTATAATCAAAAGATGCCAAAAACCGTGTGCTAAAACCTAATTCCATTTCTGATTTAAAAAAAAATCAAAAACCTCTCAAACTAGAGATAGATACTCCCCTAAACTTCATGAACATAGCCTACCAGAGACCTACAGAACCGTATGTATTAAGTGGAAAAACACTGGCAGCATTACCTTTAAAGTCAGAAACAAGACAAGGATGCCCCCTATCACTGTGACTGCTCAACACCAGTAAAACTAGAAAAATCTAGACGTATGAATATGTGAAAGAAAAGGGATATTATGAACTAAATTGTGTCTCCCCACACCCCCCCCAAATTCATATGTTGAGTTCCTAACCCCCAGTACTTCAGAATATGGCTGTATTTGGAGATAAGGCTTTCAAAGACATAAGTTAAAATGAGGCCAATAGGGTGGGCCCTAATCCAACTTGACTGTGTCCTTTTAAGAAGAGAGTAGGATATACGCAAGGACATCCGGGGCCCGTGTTCACAAAGGGAAGATGAAATGAGGAAGCAGCAAGAGGATGGTCATCTGCAAGCCAAGGAGAGGCCTCAGAGGGAACCCAACACCGCTAGCACTTCGATCTTGGACTTCCGGCCTCCAGAACTGTGAGAAAATAAACTTCTGTTGTTTAAGCCATCCAGTCTGTGGTATTTTGTTATGGTAGCTCTAGCAGACTAAGATAGGGGACATAGATCACCTACCTCAAGAGCCCAAGACAATTAACTGAAAAATTAATAGAACTAGTAAGAGTAGAGTAAGGCAGTCTGATACAGGATCAAAATGGAAAAATCAATTATTTTCCTACATACTTGCAACAGCAAAATGGAAAATGTAATAGATAAAAAGATGTCACTTTCAACAGGAATCAAACTAAGAAACAGTAAATAAACTGAAGAAGAGATATGTAAGAAAACCCGAATAGAGAGACTGACCATGGTTGAAGACAGAAGGACAAGATGGCCTGTTCTGTGACTGCTCGTGCCCAAAAGGTAAATAGCATAATGACATCAAAGCCATCCAGAAGTTGCTCTGGTTCAAAAGCAGTTCTCCCTGGCATGTTATTTTTAACCAATCACTAATGAATTTTCTCACAATTACCGAGGAAGCCTTAGCAAGATATGAATACCTACAGACAAAAGCCCAAAATCTTGCAATAGTGCCTCCCATTAGAGGAAGAGCAAATGGTGCCTTTGTTTTCTTTTTTTTTTTTTTTTTTTTTAAAGATTTTATTTATTTATTTGACAGAGATAGAGACAGCCAGCGAGAGAGGGAACACAAGCAGGGGGAGTGGGAGAGGAAGAAGCAGGCTCATAGCAGAGGAGCCTGATGTGGGGGCTCGATCCCATAACGCCGGGATCACGCCCTGAGCCGAAGGCAGACGCTTAACCGCTGTGCCACCCAGGCGCCCCGGTGCCTTTGTTTTCTGCAAAATTAAGCTCTGGTGGGAGAAGAGGATGGCTAAGAAAGCAGATGAGGAAACTGTGGAGACACCTGCCCTGTGTTTAAAAAGACAGAAAGATTGCTGAAGATTAGGCCCTGGATCAGATTTTAATTTGATGATGCTGATATCTATCTTAAGCGAATGCCCTCAAAAACCTACATCTGCAAGAAGGAAGCCTCAGCTCAGGGGTTAAAGCTACAAAGAACCCACTGACTCTGATGCTAGGTGCAAATGCCAATGCCTTTGCTAACTGAGCAAGGATTATTATTAGGACTGCCATTATTTGGGTGTTTTGGCTTCAAAGCCACAGAAATTTTGAGGCATGTGCCCCTAACCCTCTTTTTCCTGTAAGCCCTATTATTTTTAATGTACAAGTTTTCAGGACATGAAGTTTTTCAAGAATACATACATCCCATTATAGCAGAAAGGCCTCTGATGAAAGATGATGGTTTCCATAAATTTATCTACCAATGCCATGCAATCCTAATTTAAAAAATCCCAAAAAGATTTTCCATGGAATTTGACAAACTGATTCTAAAATCCATCTGGAATAGAAAAAAAAACTCAATAATGGCCCAGAAATTCTGGAAAAATAAGAACAAGTAGGTTGGCATCTCCTTTTTAAACTGCCTTTCTCATGTCGCTGGGCAGAGCAGGAAGCAGAGGGGAGTAGTTAGACCAGGGGCAGATGTTTTAGCTGTAGGTGGATGCAACTGTCTGCTGAAGGTAGGGTGAGTGGTCAGGGGAACTTGGCATGCCCCTAAGATCAATCAAAGCTCCATTCAGAGATGATGGGCTTGCTGAACATCTGTGCTCTCCTTAGGTCTAATGCAAGTTCAGATACAAGGCCTATAGTAACTAACCTATGCTATATCCCAACAGAAACGGACAAATTTTATAGAACAGAAAAATAATAATATCTAACAGACAGCACTTACCACGTGCTAGGCAATGTCTTAAGTGCTTTATGTATATTACTTCTTTTAATCCTCGCAACAACCTGTGAAGTAGGTACTATTCTAACAGAGAAGCAAAGAGATCTTGCCCAATGTCACAAAACTATTAAGGGACAGAGCTGGGAACAGAGTAGAAAAACTAATCCACATACACATGGGAATTTAGTTTATAGCAAAAGAGGAACTTCAAACCACGGGGATAATGATGAACTAGTGAATAAATGTTGTCAGGGCAAATGACTACCCATATGGAAAAAATTAAGTTAGATTCTTACCACCCACAATTCACAAAACTTAATTCCAGAGAAAGAAATAAAATTTTAATGTCTATACATGTTTTTGGTAAAAATATGTGAGTCTTCTTATAAGACAAAATACGAAAAAAATTGATAAAGGTTAACTATGCAAAAACTGAAATCTACATGCTAAAAGATACCGTAACTAAAATTAAAATACAAGCAACAGACTAAAAGAAAACATTCTGCAACATTTCCAGAATATATATTTAAAAAATGCTCTAAGAAATCTAGAATACATAGAGAACTACAAATCAATTTTAAAAAACCCCAACACCCTAATAGAAAAATGGGTGAAAGATTGAATGAATTATTTCACAGAAAACAAATAAAGAAGGGGCATCTGGGTTGTATAGTTGGTTAAGCAGCCAACTCTTGATTTGGGCTTGGGTTGTGATCTCAGGGTTGTGGAATTGAGCCCCGCACTGGACTCCACGCTCAGTGCAGAGTCAGTCTGCTTGAGACTCTCTCCCTCTGCCTTTCCCCACCCCACGCATGCTCTCTCTCTCAAATAAGTAAATCTTTTAAAAAAAAGAAATAAAGAAGAGCCAATAAACATATAAAACAAACTTAAACACCATTTTTTGCTATCATATTTCCAAAACTTAAGATGACTGATAATATTCACTGCTGGTAAGGCTGATACACTGCTCATACACTGGCCCTTTCAGAGGGGAATTTGGCACTATTAACATTTATTTTGAATATACCCTTCAACCTAGCAGGTCTAGCTACCCTACAGAAATGTTAGCTGGCACATGGGCACAAAGAGTTAATTACAAGAATTTTCATTGCAGCATTGTTAGTCAAACTATAAAATTAGAAACAACCTAAATAGGGAATGGTTAAAACTATGATGGCACATCTATGCTAAAGACTACTACACAACAGGTAGATTTCAATGTATTGATGAAGCAGATTTCTATGTACTGATGTTGAAAGATGTCCAAGCAAGTTGTAGAACCATGAACACTACACAAAACTGTATCTATTTGTATCTACATGTGGTTGTAAGTACAAGAAAATGAAAGGTATATATCAACTGATAACATAATTTACCTTTGGGTAACCTTCCTCAGAGAAAGAAGAGTATTAGTCAAAGAGCACTTTTGCTTTTTCTGTCTTGTTCAAATTTTAGTCAATGAGAATTAATTTAAAGGTGCTATATGCAACAAATGAATCACTGAACATTATATCAAAAACTAATGATGTAGTATACGTTGGCTAAATGATTTTAAATAAAATAGTAATAATATTAAAACACACATTAAAGTCAGCTGCACTATACAAAAATGTGCATTATATAATGTAATATTTAACAAACCTTAGCTTAAAAAAAGGTCATCTCTTAAATGTAAAAAGCCTGCCAAAAGTCATTATATACCTTTGCAAGGAATGAACCAAACAACAGAGAAGGAAGTGGAAGTTATGGAAACAACATAGGAAAGAGGGTTTGAGAAAAGAGTTTCCAGGAAAGAAGATCAGACAATTTTAAAAATGGATGACAGCTGGGGCACCTAGGTGGCTCAGTCAGTTAAGCGCCCGACTTTTGATTTTAGCTCAGGTCATGATTTCAGGGTCGTGAGATCGAGCCCCATGCTGGGCTCTACCCTCAGCATGGAGTCTGCTTGAGATTCTCTCTCTCCCTCTCCCCCTCCCCCCAACTTTCTCTGTTTCTCTGATAAATAAATAAATCTTTAAAAAATGGATGATAGCTAATTATTTTCTGAGGGTCTTCCATGAGCAAGACAAAGTGCCAGGTGCATTTTACAAGCATCATCTCTAATTCTTGCATCAACCTGTAGAGATTTCCATTTTACAGATTAAGAAAACATGACTCAGAGAAAGCAGGCAACAAGCTTAAAGCAAGGTCTTTGCTCATTATTGTCACAGGCTGTCCTGGATTGGGACTGGGTTTGAGACTGGGGCTAGGGGGAGCACTTCTGGCCTGGACCCAAGTGCTTGGCTGCCCTTACTATACTCTGCATCCTTGAAGCATGCTCCCAAGCTGTCCTGTTCATCCAGACTGGCATTCTCTTCCTCCTCCTCGCTCTCGGTTCTCCAGTATGCTGGCCGCTTGATGGGCCGCTTCCCTGGGGTGCGCTGGGAAGCAGGACTGCTAGACACTGTGCCCAGCCCACTGCTGGAGCTCCCACTGCTTCGGTCCTGGCCCCCAGTCCACCAGGCCTGCAGGCTGGAGGTAGCTGGTGAGGATGATGAAGACTGCAGGTTGGCCATGCACAGCATGCCCTGGATAGCCTCCTGAGTGCTGGGAGAGGCAGGGGCCTCGCTGCAAGGGACAGAGGAGAAATGCTTGAGGGAGTTTCTCTAGTTGTTGGAGGAAACCAGTCATCAGAAAGTCCGGGAGGACGGACAACAGCTATGGGGGTTAGGGTGGGAGGAAGGAGGAAAGGACCATTCCAGATGAGAAACCAGAAATAAAACAACAGACCAAAGACTGTTTTCATGTAAAGGCCAGCCTTCTTGCCCCAAGTCTTTCCACAGACAGCAAGGAAGGTGGCAAAAAGAGGGGCTCACCTCCCTCCCTATTTACCCATGCTAAATTCTTTCATTTTTTTTAAAAAAGGGGCCCAGAGAAGGCCCAGTTTTCCTCCCATGCCTCTTCGAGCCCCTCTTCCAACCCCCAAATAACCCAAAACTAATCCTCCTTGAAGTTTATACATCTACTCTCTGTCAGATCTTAAGTTCCTCAGGATAGATTTCATGTCTACTTTATTCTCTCAGCCCAAAAGCCCTTGTTAATTCTTTGTCCCTTTAAATGTCTCAATAAATATCTGCTGATTGGCTGATCTAGCCTTTTGGGTGGAGGGTGGGAGGATGTGCTGCCTGATTGCCTGGAAAGGGGAGAGCAAAGCCAGTACTCACGTGAGGGCAGCATAGTCAGGTCCCCCCACCTGCTTGCTGGCCTTAAGCAGATCAAGAATTCCACCAGCGCCACTCCCATTCCCAAGCTTGCCTTCGACCCCTTCTACCATGTCCTCATCTGTTGTATAGTCCTCCTGTTGGGGAAAGAGGATATCACCCCAGCTGCTGAGGGCTGGTCTGGTAAGGCCCCGGTACAGTGTTGACATTTTCACTCCAGATGCTAATATCTTCTGAGCATCAAGTATAGACCAAGTACTAAGCAGAATATTCACTATTTCATTTTAATCTCCACAGCATCTTTGTGAGGTAGGTATTATTTTTTGTGTGTGTGAGGTAGGTATTTTAACTCCTGTCTTACAGGTAAGGAAACTAAGGCTCAGGAAACTAAATAAGTCATAACCAGATATTCCAAATCAGATACTCTTTCTGCTACATCACAATGCCTTTTATTCTACCCTGCATTAAAGGATTTTTAAAATATTTTAATTAAATTCTGGTCTTCCAGTTATATGCTCAGCTGCACCTCACTTAGCACACAATCTTTCATTTAATAAATATTTTAGGAATTGAATGCACAGGGTATCTTTCCCCACCCCACCCCTCAACTAGAACGACAATCTGTTTTCTGTCTCTGTAACCAGAATGTCAGAAGACCAGGCAACGGGGCAGGCTCCTACCTCAATGTCAAACTCAACTTCTCCTGGTTCACGAACTCGGTTGGGGTCAGAGCAAGGCTTCGCACGGGGCAACTTCCGGGGAAATTCTAGAAAATAATGAAATGCACATATTGTGAAGCTAAGATTAGCATCTGAGCCAAACACTCATGGGGAAAATGTTACAATATAATTTTCCTAAAAGTAATGGCCACAGACAACTAATTTAGGGAGGTTAGGAATTGGTTTATAAATAAATCTCTAGAGCAAAGAATACATGGAAGCCAAAAGAGCTGGTAAGTCAGAATGTTGACAAGCTCAGGCCTAAGGCCTTTGGTCTATCAAGAGGACCCAAAACAAATGTGAAATGGGCAGGCAAGGAACAAGAAAGAACAGGTACACACTTGGTCTTATTATCAGGGTCGCCTTCTCCTTTCCCAATCTCTCGTCAATCTGCAGTTCATCATCTGAATCCAAGTCAAATTCATCCTCCATCACCTGTTCTGCCACCAGCCTAGCCTTGTCTGCCTTCTTCGTGAGCTTGGCTCGCCGAGACTTGGATAAGCTCTTTACCCTCTTGGTACTAAAAAGAAAGAGAAGGAGAGCATAAAGACAGTCATATTCAATATTGTTAAGATGGCAATTCCCCCCAAATTGGTCTATAGATTCAATGCAAACCCTATCAAAATCCAGCTAATTTCTTTTATAGAAATTAATAAGCTGATACAAAGATGTATATAGGCATACAGAGGACTTAATATGGCCTAAAATATTTTGAAAAAGAACAAAGTTGGAGGACTTATCTGCTCAATTTCAAAACTTACTAAAAAGTAACAGTAATCAAAGTAGTGTGATATTAGCAAAAGGATAAACATATACATCAATGGAACACAGCTGTGAGTCTAGAACCAACCCTTTAGTTCACGGTCAATTGATTTCTGCCAAAGATGCTAAGGCAATTCAGTGGGGAAAGGATGGTCTTTTCAACAAATGGTGCAGAGATAACTGGATATCACATGCAAAAAAACAAACGTGGATTCTTACATCATACACAAAAATTTACTCAAAATGGATCCTAGATCTAAATGTAAAAGCTAAAACTATAAAACTTCTAGGAAAAAATAGAGGAAACTATCTTTATGACCTGGGATTAGGTAAAATTCAAAATGTTTGTGCTTCAAAAGACACCTGAAGAAAAATGAAAAGACAAGCCAAAGAATGGGAGGAAATATTTGCAAATCATTTACTTGGGAAAGGATTCGTATCCAGAATATTTAACTGTTAGAACTCAATAATAAGACAAACAAGCCAATTTAAAAATGAGCAAAAGATCTGAATAGACATTTCTCTAAAGATGATATACAAATGGCCAAAGATCACACAAAAAGGTGCTCAGTATCATTAGTTACTAGGGAAATGCAAACGCAAACCACAACGAGATACCACTTAATACCCATTAGAATGGCTGTAACAAAAAAGACAGACAATAACAATTGTTAGCCAGTATATTGCAGGTGGGAATGTAAAGTGGTACAGACATTTCAGAATAAATTTTGGCAGTTTCTCAAAGAGTTAAACATAAAGTTACCATGTGACCCAAAATTTTACTCCTAAGTGAGAAACAGAAACATACGGCCATACAAAAACTTGCACACAAATGCTCATAGCACCACTATCCACAATAGCCAAAAAGTGGAATCAATCCAAGTAACTGTCAGCTAGTTAATGGATAAACAAAGTGTGGTATATCCATACAATGGTATACTATTCAGAAATAAAAGGAACCAATTAATGGTACACCCTACATCGTTGATGAACCTCAAAAACATTATGCTAAGTGAAAGAAGCCAGACATAGAAGACCACATGTTATATTATTCCATTTATATGATATGCCTAGAAAAGGCAAATCTACAGAGACAGAAAGTAGATTAGTGATTGCTTGGGCCTGGGGAAGAGAACCAAAGGACTATATAAGTATGAGGGATCTTCTCGGGGTGATAGAAATGTTCTAAAATTGGATTGTGGTGATAGTTGCATGTTCTTTAAATTTACTAAAAGTCATTTAATTGTATACTTAGAGCAGGTTAATTGTATGGTATGTAAAGTATACCTCAAAAAAGCTGTTAAAAATATATAAAGGAAATGGGAAAACCCAAAAAAAGGCTTAAGTAATCCTATTACATATGGTAAACAGTATTAACCAGTACAAACTGCTGAAATAACCTTATATTTAAAAAAGAAACAAGCCTTGGTAAATCAGTATACCTGATACATACATTCAGCTAACAGTCATTTGGTGAACTGGCTTTCAGTAAATTGGCTGACATTTAATTGACCTGTTTCTACCTCACAGGGTTTTAGGAGGGTTAAATGAGCTAATGCAGAGACCAACACATGGCAAGTGCCCAACAGTAGCTTATCTTGTAATTAAGTTCTCTGGGCCTCAGTTTCCACATTAATACAATGGGGATAACAACATTTACCTTACAGGGTTGTTGTGAGGACTAAATAAAATAGTGTACTAAACAGCTAAGATAAAGTCTGAGGGAGAGCAGGAGCTCAATAAATGGTAGCTATTTATACACTGATTTTTTTATTAACTTTTAAATATGAAAAATGTCAAATACAGACAAAAATATAAAAGTATAACTAACTCTCATGTACCTTTCACCCAGCTAAGTTTCAGCAATTATCAACACATAGTCAATCTTGTTTCATCTACCCCTCAGTCCTTGAAAAACACTGGATAATTTTGGAGAAAAGCCCAGACATAGTATCATATTGTCTGTAAATATTTCTATATCTTGTCTCTCTAGGTTCACTTAACAGCAGTCTCTGGCAGCTGCAGGAGGTAATAGAAGCAGCATAAAGACGACCAGTGGGAAAGGAGAAAATGTCTCATCATGTCCTCGATAGCCGTTACAGGCTGGACCCTCAGGACTCTCAATTTTCTCCTCCCCAGGAGACCTACAATGGACCAACGCAGTGCTCAACGGTCTTTCTATTATTGTTTAGTAACTAGGTCTCAAACCCCAAGAATAGCTCTGCGGCTTTCAGAATCTGCCCTACTCTCATTCTCCCTTTTCCCTCATTTCCCAACCAGGTGGACCTACTATACTTGCCCTTGGGATCTGAAGACCTCTTCCCACAAAAAGGCTATGAAGGTATCCTTGGCGCTTGTGTTCCTATACTGTTCATACTTTACTTGGCTCTTGACTGCTCCTGTCTGGTGTTCTGAGTGTACAGACGATCACACTTACTGTTTTCCTCTGCCTCCCTACCACCTGCCACTTAGCTTCTGGCTATACCCATACCATCATCACCACCACTACCCTCATCACCTTTCATCTTCAATATTTTAGTTGTAAGAGCTACCATTGATTAAGTATTTACTATGTGCCAGGCCCTGTGATAAGCACTTGACATATCTCATTTAGTCCTCCAACAACCCTAGGGTAAAAGTTTCATCTATAGAAGAGATATAATGGGGACACTGAGGTGCAGGGTTAATTAACTTGCCAAGGTCACACAGTGAATTCGCGTCAGAGCTGGGTCTCAAACTTGGGATTGTCTGATTCCCAAGCCCGTACTTTTTGTTGTGAACACTTTTATTTTATTCTTTTAGAAAATGTTCTGTTAGAAATTATTTTACTGTTAGAAAGTAATTTTACAGAATTTTTACAGAAATTATTATTTCTGTTAGAAAGTAATACAGGCTCATTGTACAAAATTCAAATGCTATTGAAGTGAAAATTTCCTCTCCTGGCTCCCTTATACCACTTTGCAGAGGTAACTACTCTTATAAGTTTGGTGTGACAAGTACAAAATATATAATGAATATATTTATTTGCATGAATCTGTATGATTATCTCCAGAAGAAAATCATTAACACTGGTTATCAGTGGGGAGGGGAACTGGGGAACAGGGAGGGGCAGGAATAAAATTTTTCACTCTTGTATTGATGCATACTTTTTCAGTTTTAAACTGCATATATTAAATTTTAAACCTCTTCAAAAAAGTTAAATTAAAAATAAAGAAGTCTTGTATGCCACTTTTCTACACAAGCATACACACACACACACACACACAACTTTTTAAAAAATTAAAACAGAACTATTACTAGGTATTATTTTGTAACCTGATTTTTTCACTTAAGAATATATCCCGGACACCTTTCCATGCCAACAGATATTAAACTCATTCTCTTTAACAGCTACATGGTATTCTGTTCTACAGAGGTACCGTAATTCATTTAACCAACACTTACGAACACGTTTCTAATTACTTACTCTTACAAACAATGATGCTGTGAACACTGAACATTTCTCTTAACACACCTGTGCAAATATTTCTGCAAAATTCCTAAAAATCTAATAGCAAAAGATATATTTAAAAAAACTAATGCTCTTAATCAGCATGCTATATTCCTTCTTATATCTGCCAATGGTTCTGACCCACTGACTTGCTGAAATTTCGAGAACTTATACAAGATTTTTCTCAGACTGCCAATTAGATTCCAGGCCTCTCCCCCAACATTACCATGGTTGTCTGAACTAAGCAATGATACCTGATAATATCTGGGTATTTCCCGAAGTACAGTCCCTCCCCCACCCATGTCTCAGCCCCAGGTCCCAATTCCACACCCTGTCTCAGTGACATGTTGCCACTGACAGTCCCAGTATCTCTGTGCTCCTTCTTCCCACCTCACCTGCCATTAGACATCAACAGGGCCAGTGGGCCCTCATTCCCATCAAGGTCCAAGTCTGGTGAGTCATCCTCTGAGTCATTCAGGCAGGTACCAGTGATGTTGAACTGCAGAAGGAGGAGGCTCAGTTGTCACCTCTCTGGGACTCCCATGTGAATCACGATGACCAGTTCCTTCCGGTTTCACCGGCTGAGTTCACTGTTAAAATGACCTGAACCAAGGCCTCCTGCTACACTGTTCCCCACCCCCACCCCAAATGATCACAAGAACAGGAGGTTAAGAACATATAGCTACCTCAGGGGAAACCTACCAATCTTGCAAAACATGTTCCCTAAAAAGAGGGGAGAGCATCTTCATGTGCCCATGGAGAGCACCACAGTCTTGAAGCAAGGTGGAGCCCTGGAGAAGGGCTTTTCTTAAGGACCTATTCAAGACTCCAACCTGACACTCATTCACCATGTTCTTAAATGTCATTCCCATCCAGCATTTCCAAGTGTCATGCTTTCTGAGAAGAGCTCCTGACCATCGCTCCTACCCACATAAACTCATCCCCCCTCTGTGTCTGAGGGTCCCACACACACCCTTGATTATGGCATCCTCAACACCTCATTACACTCATTTGTTTTTATGCCTGTCTTTCTCACTAGCCTGTCAGCCTCTTGAGGGTTACATTCACAGCACCTATCACAGTGCCCAGCACAGACAAGGTCTCAATAAATGCCTGTTATATGAGTGGGACTGGTAGCCAAACACCAGGGGCCCTAAGGGAGGTGGGAAGACAGGACAATTCTTTCGATACCCTGCTCTTCCAAGGGACCCGAAAGGACTGGGCTGAACCCATGGGCCAGCACCCACCTTTGCTTTCTGGGAAGAGCCTGTCTTCAGTGCCTGATGATTGTATGGGTCCATGAGATTATAGCTCAATTGGCCAGCAGGCCCCAAGGCTGAGCTCTCCTTGCCCTTTCGCTCTGCCTTCTTGAAGAGTTCCTTGGGCTTCAGGCCTTTCTTCTTTGAACCACTTTTGGAGGGCAGTGACAGCCTGGACATGGATACTGAAGTGGAATGGACTGGCCTGGTTAAGGGAATGGAGCCAGCTGGGAAGATCCTCTGCAGCCCAAAGATATTGCTCGTCTTCCCAACGTTCTGTTGGAAGATATCCTACAAGAGTATTAGTACATGATGGGGTTAGAGCTTACTCAAGGGTTCTCTCTATGCTAAAAGCAGAGGTCTGTTCACGGCACTGGCAGTACTGCCGTGGATGTGGCTGACAGATGCTCCACATCTAGATGCGCACCCTAGTTTTTTCACAATCAGTCGATCATCAAGAATTTACTGGGTGGCATTTCTTTACCCAGCCATTGACAAGTAAGGAGAAGACGAGCAGAGAAAAAGCCCAGCACTACTGTCAACATTGGAGAAAAGACTCCAAATACAGCTGGCATGAGGCAGAAAACTTGAGTACTAAACTGTGTGGTTCCAACCCTAAGGACTGCAGGATTTGAGAGAGGGTCTAGTCCGAATTCTGCTACTAGCTAGCTCTGTGACCTCAGGTAAGTGATCTGACTACTCTGAGGCCCTGTTTGCTCTGCTACAAAATTAAAGGAGCAGACTGGAAAGGTGGTTTTCAAACATGCTCTGCAGCTCCTTTGAACTTCTTGGGAGGAGCCCTGAAGACTGGAGGTAGGTGGAAGGCAAACAAGAGGAACATGTGGCAGTCAAAGCCTCTTGCCTTCACCTTATTCACAGCAGCCATGCTTTGATTGGTTGCATACTGATCTTCCAGGTAAGATCTCATTTGACGGGAAAAAAAAAGGTTCCATCACTTTAAAACATTTGAAAGCCAAGGGACTAGACATGATCATCTCTAAGTCCTTTTCTAATGAGCCCAAAGTTTTGTATATACAAAATTCGTTTAAGTGGAAAGAGCTGGAGGAAAGGCAGGCCTTGTAACTAAACTCTGAAGGATTCTGACAGATGGGGATGGAGGAAAAGGAGGTAGGAGGTGGACAATGTAAGCAATGGTGTAGGCAGTGAAACATGCTGCAGGCGGTGAGGCAAGAAGCCCAACCTCCCAGTTGCTCACTCTGACCACCCTTCAGCATAGACTTAGTGCCTATATCCTGAATGCTAAATGGAAATTGACAGCTCCTGAACTAAAGGAGAGTTTCAACTTCCTTAAGTTCAAGTCTCCTCTGGTGCCTCTGCTACTTCACCAGCCCACACCGAGTCCTCTCTTTGCTGCAAAGTCTATTAATAACAATGGCTCACATTTATTGAGTACTTACTCTGCCAGGCACTGTGCGAGGGGCTCTACATACATTAGCCCTTGAACCTAACAAAACTCTGAAAAGGTGGTGTTATTGTCCCTTTACAGATCAGGATACTAAGGCTCTGAAAGGCTTGCAAGTGATGGAGCAGGAACCAGAATCCAAGTTTCTGTGAGTCTCTTACCATCTACACCTTACTGCCTCATGGTTTAAGCCACCTGTTGAAACATGGCTTTGAAATCACGTTTAACCTGGGATAACTGTCATTTTGTAGAATGCAGAGACTGAGTCAAAAGGTTAATACCAACAGCTACTGCTATGACCTCCACCACCCACCACTACCATGACCCACCATCCGAATTTACTGAACACCTACTATGTGCCAAGTACTACACTTAGTGCTCAGCCTGTATTACTTTTAACAACCTTTTAACAACCTCTGAGTAGGTATAATTATCCCCACTTTAGAAACAAGGAAACTGAGGCTCAGGCAGTGGACTTTGCCCGGGGTCCTCTACAAGATTCTGAGTTCTTTGTGCGCAGACAAGGAATTATTTCTGTATTACAAGCACCTAGACTAATGGGAGGCACACTCGAGGCACATAATAATTACTTAAATGAATAAATAGAGTCCTTGGTGGGGTTTTCCCAACCCTTCCCCTGAGCTCTCATGCCAACTGAAGAAGCCTGACCTGCCACTTGAGTCTTGAGCCCTTCCCAAACGCCTCCCCTGCTCCCCTGCTTCTTACTTCCACCAGGCGGATCTCCCTAGCCAGATCTTTAATGAGCTGTACAGTCCGCACTGTCTCCGGAATCTCATCCTCGTGGTCTGGCAGAGCCTGTCAAACAAAAGCATGAGGAATAGACACACACATAAATGGACAACTGATTTTTGACAAAGGTACCAAGGTAATTCAATGGAGAAAGGGTAGTCTCTTTTAACAACTGGTACCAGACCAGTTGGATATCCATATGCAAAAAAAACCCTCAATCCATATCTTGTACCCCCACACACATACACACAAATTCAAAATAGATCAAAGGCTGAAATGTAAAATCTAAAACTATAACCCCTTTAGAAGAAAACAAAGGAGAAAATCTTTGTGACCTCGGGTTAGACCAAGATTTCTGAGGACACAAAAAGCATGAGCCTTAAAAGAAAAACAATTGATAAATTGGGCTTAATAAAAAACAAAAACTTCTCTTCGAAAAACACTGTTAAAACAAACCAGAGACAGCAAGGAAATACTTGCAAAACCTATATCTGATAAAGGACAGTGGCAAGGGGTGTGAGGAACTCAGTGGTGGGCTTGGGCCATATCCCTCAAAAAGTCAAGGACCTGGAGGAGATCCCTGGGGACAACCCAGCCTCTCCACTTGTGAGGACAGAGCTCAGGGCTGAGCATCTACATGTCCATAGCTAGCTCAACAGCAACCCAGGCTGAGACCTCTCGGGTGTCTCTCTTTTAATTTGTTTGCAACCCTTTTTGAGTCCTCAAGATTTACATCTTTACGCTGACAGATCTCTCAAGCTTTTCCATTGTGATTTCTTCTACCAGTTTTCACTTCCCTTCTATATCCAGAGGACTGATAAAACTTCCTCAGCATTACCTTCTTATTTCCCATGGTCTCATTCTTTTTTTTTCTTTAATTCTTTTAAGCCATCTGGAATCTATTTTGGTGGCTGGATAGGGGTGGGATCTGCGAACCCATGTGAACCAGCTGGATAAATTTAATAGCTCCCTCCTCCTGGCCAGGGGCTCTGGAAAGGTAAGGGAGAAAGTACCTCCCACGGAAGTCATCTTCACTTCACAAAAGCCTACTTCCATGAGAATGGGCTCCTCAGATCTGTGTTCTACTCTTCTCCAGCTCCTTTTGGCCATGCTATTTGGGGCCATCCTGGCTCAGGGCATGAGTATAATTAGGACTCCCCCCCCTTTTGTTTTTCCTGGGACAGAGTCACTCTAAAATTCACTTCATGGGGTGGGGGGGGGGCTGTCAGAAATGAAACCCAAGGAAGCCACACCTGAAGGATATAGAGAAACAGAAGGCTAGGCTAAGGCCCAGGTGTAGGTATGTCCAGGGAGAAAAGAAGGCCCAAAACATGAAGTCCAAGGATAACTGAGGGGAAGGTTGGCAACAGAAATGGGGAGATGTGCAAGTTAAGCCTGCAATGGCAGAAAGGTCTCCTTAAGCCACTGTACGCAGGGGGAAAAGTCTATAAAGAATATCAAAAGCATAGGAGAGTACATTGATATTTCTTCTTCTGTTTTGTTGCATTTCTTAAAATTTTTTTTTAAGTCAACATTTTGAGTAGGTAATCCATTTACATAGCTCAAAAATCGAACAATATAAAAAGATACATATCGAGCCTCACTATATATATTAGTCCCATTAACCCACATCCACAGGTAACCACCTTTATTACTGTCTTCTGCATCCCTCCAGATTGTGTCTTCAGGCAAATACAAGCACATACAAATATAATTCTTGATTTCCCCCCACCTTTTAACACATAAGGTGGCATATTATACACATGGTTGTACACCTTTACTTGACAAATTCTGGAGATCTTTCCAAGTCAGTAAAGAGAAAACTTCCTGAATCTCTTTTATAGCTGTTTCAGATTCAATCGGATAGATGGATACTGGTGTTATTTCTAAAAAGCCATTTTGGCAGTATACATCAAGAGCCTTAAATTTTTTCATATACTTTGAGCAAATAATTGCTCTTCTAGGAATGTATCCTGAAGAAAGAATCAAGAGATGAGGGACAAAGGTTGGTGCAAACAGACAGTCACTGCATGATTTTCTGTAACTACCCTCCCCAAATAAATGAAGCAACGATACACAAGTGGTTAGGTAAGGATGGTACATCCCTGCAAAAGAATATCATTTAACTATTAAATGTTTGTGGAGAACTTTGAGAACACAGGAAAATTAACATAAGCCAACAAATTCAGATACAAAACTATAAGTACAGAGTGACAGCAATCATGTTTCTTAAATGCATATAAAAAAGACCAGAATATACCCAACTGTTAATGTTAGTTCCCTCTGAGTGTTAAAATTACAGGTGATGTTTTTCCCTCCTTATACTCTTCTGCATTTTTTCTAATTCTCTAGAGTAAGCACGTATTACTTTTTATAATCAGAAAGAAAGGTTTAAAAATGTAATCCAGGGGCGCCTGGGTGGCACAGCGGTTAAGCGTCTGCCTTCGGCTCAGGGCGTGATCCCGGCGTTGTGGGATCAAGCCCCACATCAGGCTCCTCCACTGTGAGCCTGCTTCTTCCTCTCCCACTCCCCCTGCTTGTGTTCCCTCTCTCGCTGGCTGTCTCTAACTCTGCCAAATAAATAAATAAAATCTTTAAAAAAAAATAAAAAATAAAAAATAAAAATGTAATCCAAGGAGTCCTAGCCTAGTCCTTCATTCTAATCCAGGAGCCCACAAGCCTCCCCAGTCTCTTCCACCTCCCCAAAGCATCTACCCAAAGCAAGCCCCTATTGAGGGCAGAACTCTAGAGGAAGTAGAGAAAAATGTATATTTACTTCTTTCTTTGTCCAGGCTCTAAAGGCCAAGTTCAGAGCTTTGCCACCATGGACCAGGTAGGATGCTGGATGCCTCCTGTTCTCTCGCAAACCTAAAGGGGGAAAAAGGAATGTGAAGGTCAATGAAGCCACGCAGGGAAGTGAAGGAATTGTTACTTTTTTTCAGGCAACCAGAGAAAATACTCAAGGTTCTAAGCACAACTCCAGATCTCAGTTCTTATAATAGTGTTCATTTAATGAGTACCTACTACATGCCAGACATTTAATATCTATCAAGTATCATTATCTTCACTTTACAGTTCAGGAAACTGAGGCTCAGAGAAACAAAGACCTTTAACCAAGGGCACATACCCAGTAAGAGCCAAAGCCAAGACTGAAGCTATGTCTATCTGAACCTGAGACCTGTGTTTCTTCTACCACACTGGAAGTGCTCTGCTTCTTGGGTTTCAAAATGCAACCACACTCAGGAGGACCTGGACTGCCACCTACACAGACCTGAAGGGCCATTAATAAATGCCCTTATTCTGAGTTACTCCAGAAGGAGGTTAGGACAAATAGCCAGATTTTGGCTCAATACAGAATTTTCTACTGAACTGAGCTGTTCTGAACAGTTAATAATTGGTTAGTCATCTAGCCTCTGATTGAACACTTAAGTGATAACCTCTCTAGGTGGCAGAATAAAGGCTTGAAGTAGTGGGTAGGAGACTGTACTCACTGGCCTCTGAGGTTCTTTACATTTTATTTATTTATTTATTTGAGAGAGAGCAAACGTGTGCACACGTGAGCAGGGGGAGGAGCAGAGGAGGCAGGGAGGGAGGGAGGGAGGGGAGAGAATCTCAGACTCCGCACTGAGCATGGAGGCCAATGCAGGGCTTGATCTCATGACCCTGAGATCACGGCCTGATCACGGCCTGAGCTGAAACTAAGAGTCAGATGCTTAACCCAACCGAGCCACCCAGACACCCCTGCCTCTGTGGTTCTTTGTAACTCTCAAATACTGATTCCTCATGGCCAAGTTACCTTGAAGAATCTCAGTTCTGAGCAAGGCAGCTGCTCTATTTCAAAACACACCAGAAAAGAGGAATCCCAGCAGGCTGGCTTCTACCTGTTCTGATACCTGGGAACCAACACGATGATGCCAGGATGGTCAGCACTGGGCTTGTCCCCACCCCATAGGAAGCTCATTCAGGAAACTCTGAGATTGTCCAGATTGATTGTTACTTTAATTAGCAGGAAATAGGGATAATTTCATTGTAATTCAATTTTCTCAGCCACCTTTGCTAAATAAAGTTAAAATCCATGCTCTACCTTACATTATACTTAGTAAAAGAGTCAATCTCAAAAGTTTATACACTATATGATTCCATTTTTATGGAATTCTTGAAATGACAAAATTACAGAGATAGAAAACAGATCAGTGGTTTCCAGAAGTTATGGATAATGCAAGGGGAAAGAATGGGTGAGACTATAAAGGGGTAGCGCTAGGGAGATCTCTGTGGTGATGGAACAGTACTGTATCTTCACTGACATGCTGGTTATATGCATGTACACACACACATGCATGCACATGCTCGGGGAAGCAGGGCAGAAGGGGCAGCTGGCAAAGGGATCCATACCTCGAAAGATATCCAGGATGTGCTTTCCCACATACCAACAGATGGTCTCAAAGTTAGGAAACTTGAAGAGGTCTGCTGTGCTCAGCCGCTTCTCAATCTCATATGCTCTAGAAGAAGTAGGCACAACAACAATGATGAAAATCAAGGATCCTATTTACTGAGCACCTACTATGTATGGGGTATGTTCTGAATGCTGTGCATCCATTATCTCTAATCCTCACAATTACCCTGTAAAATCCAACTTGGTGGGTTAGGAAACTTGAGCTCAAAGGTTATATGACTTGCCCAAAGTCACATAAACGACTAAGTGAGGAAGAGGTATTCATCCTCACACTGATCATTATCAGGAACCAGTATCTATTCCTTTCTGATCATCTCGCCTCCTTCTATGCTGCGCTCCTCACTAAAGGGGAGAACCCAAGGACTCTAGCAGATGGGAAGGGCCAACTTGGGATCACAACAGCTTCAGCACTCACTTGAGCTGCATTTCGATGTTAAGGCTGTGTAAGAAGTTCCCTCCAAAGGCAAGGCAGTCCACCGGGGTCAGCACAGCATGGATCCATCCTGCAGCGTAACATGGCAAAATCACAGCCGGCAGAGGGCCTGACTTCCTCTGGACATCACTGCCCCAACTCAGCTCAAACACAACTTCTTAGAGCAGCCAACCTGGCAGTGACTCAGAAAGTTCTAGTTCCTCCACTCTCCCAATACCCATTCTGCCACTATCGTAACCCTGAACTGGACTAACTTAAGGGGTTATTAAACTCCTTGTACTTCCCTCCTCTCGACTTCAAGTCTCTTTGCTGCCTTGCCCATCTTCTCTCTCATCTCTTAGAAGGGCATCACCTCCTTGCCAAGTCTCTCCCTTCTAACTTATTCTAGGTAAAACAAAGTTTCTGTGTTGAACAAACCCAAGTTCAAAGTCTGCCATTTTCTAGCTAAACATCTACTTCACAGGTTGGTTGTGAAGTATGCACCTAGTTGGAACTCAATTATTTTCCTTGCCCTTGACTCTACACTGCCTTCTGAGACCTTATAATTTTTCTTCTTAAACCTCTCTCATATTCATCTCCCTTTCCCCATTCATCCATCCTATCAATGCCTTGGTTCAGATCCCCCATTACCTGTCACCTAGGCTACTTGCAACAGCCTCCAAACTAGCTCCTCTATACCAGCAGTTCTCCAGGTATGGTCCAGGGAATCCTGGGGCTCCCTGAGACTCTTTGAGAGCACATGCAAGGTCAAAACTATGCTCATGATGATACTAAGAAGTTATTTGTCTTTTTCACCCTCATTCTCTCACAGTTGTACAGTGGAGTTTTCCAGAGGGTAAATAACATGATATCACAACATGCAGAAGCAGACTTGAGGATCCAGTCATTTTCTATTAATCCAGACATTAAAAAGGTTTGCAAAAATGTAAATGTCACTCTTCTCACTATATTTTTTGATTTGAAAATAGTTATTTTTCATAAAAATTATTACTCATGGGATGCCTGGGTGGCTCAGTAGGTTAAGCATCTGCCTTCAGATGAGTTCATGATCCCAGGGTCCTGGGATCGAGTCCCACATCAGACTCCCTGCTCAGCGGGGAGCCTGCTTCTCCCTCTGCCTGGAACTCCCCCTGCTTGCTCTCTCTCCCTCTAATAAATAAATAAATCTTTTAAAAAAATTATTACTCATGCTAACATGTAATGAGTTTATTATTTCCCAATGAATTAATAAACAAATATTTTAAATTTTTCTCAGTTTTAACTTATAATGTGGTAAATATTGATGAATATAAACCACATCAATAAAAGCCTTTGGGTCCTCAGTAATATTAAAAAGTATAAAGGGGTCCTCAGTCCAAAGCATTTGCAAACCACGGGTCTATACCAATCTCAATCTCTGAAGTCTGTCCTCCACATCTCAACCCTAAGTGATATATCTAAAATACAAAACTGCCCATGTCATCCCCACTCAAAATCTTCAATGAAATCTGCATCCACAGGAGAATGGATAAACTGCCATATACTCATACAACGGGATACTGGAAAGTAAGTAAAATGAGTGAACATGTATCAACATGAATCTCATAATCAAAGTGTTCAGAGAAAAAAGCAAGTTGGGAAGAATTACCTAATATGATTCCATTTATATAACATTCACAAATAAGTAAAACAATACTAGATATTGGCTTGATGAGCCATTACCTGTATAATAAAGGAATAGAAATGCATGAGGATAATAATTGCCAACTTCAGAACAATGGCTAGCTCAGTGAGGGAAAAATGGGAATGGAATTGAGGAGAGGTATATGGGAGGTTCCAAATATATCTATAATATTTTATACTTTTAGTTAGGTTACAAGCACATAAGTGTTTATTGTATTACTCTTTGTATCTTTTGCTATATATACAAATAAACCTTTGATGGTCCCCCAGTCACCTCTGGGGTAAGTTCAGTCTGCCTACCTTCTAAGCTTCATGTTCTCTTGATCTTTAGGCTCCAGTATCCATGAACTACTTCACACAGCCTTGCTTTGCTTATGCCTTTCCCTATGTCTGAGAAGACTTTTCTGCCTTTCTTTCCTTGGTCAGTCCATACGTACCTGTCAGGTGTCACTCTTCTGAGAAGATTTTCACAAACTTCTAGTTAGAATAAGTGCTCTTCTCCACACTCCCAAAACTTGTGGTAAATGCCTATTGTGACTATTAGAACATGATACTGAAATGGCCTATCGATCTTTTGCCTCTAGCACCTAGCTCCATGTGGGGGTATTCAGTAGACATACAATGCTTGTGGAACTAAGTAGATTATACCCAGTTCATGGGACTTCATACCAATAAGCAAATTAGTCCAACTCAAATCTCTGGCAGGCAAATTCAATCAGTTATTAAATGCCCAGTGTAGAAAAGGTATTATGTGACACCCTATTAGGCAAAGGATTCAAAGATGAATAAATGAATTAATAAATGCCTGGGCACGGAAAACTATAAAAGAGAAAAGCAGATGGCTATGGGGGGAGGTAACATGCCTCACCATATAGTAAACATTCTATATAAAACCAATGTAATCAAATCAACATGATAGTGATATATGAATAGACAGATAGATCTGTGCAACAGAAAAGAACACCCAGCATTACACAATATGTTAGACAAGGATGTTAGAACTATATGACAATTTTACTTTATTTTTTTAAAGATTTTATTTATGTATTTGAGAGTGAGCAAGTGCACAAGTGGGGGAGGGGCAGAGCGAGCAAGACAAGCAGACTCCCCGATGAGCAGGGAGCCTGACCTAGGGCTTGATCCCAGGACCCTGAGGTCATGACCTGAGCCAAAGGCAGTCACTTAACTGACTGAGCCACCCAGGCCCTCCATATGACAATTTTAAAGGAGTTATCATAAGAATGCTTTGATGAACAATTATAAACATACTTGAAACAAAAAAAAAGAAAAAGAGAAGATATAAATAAGAAACAAATGGAAATCTTAGAACTGGAAAATACTATATCTGAAATAAATAATGAAACAGATGGACTCAACAGAAAAATAAAGACAATGGAGAAAAGAATCAGAAAACTTGAAGACATAACAATAGAAAGTACTCAATATGAACAAAAGAGAAGAAATAGACTGAAAAAAATAAACTCAGGGACCTGTGGGACTACAGCAAATATATATAGCATTCATATAATCAGAGACCCAAAAGAAAAGAAGTTAGAGTGTGGGAGTGAAAAACCATTCAGAGAAATAATAGCTAAAAATTTCTTCACTAATATGACAAAAATATAAACCTACACATTCAGGAAGCTCAAAGAACACATATAGTATAAACCAAAAGAAATACATGCCAAGACACATTATAGTCAAACTGCTAGAAACTAAAGAAAAAAAGAAATTACAAATAGCAAGAAATGACACATACAAGGGAAAAAACAATTTGAATGACAGCCAAAATCTCATCAGAAACCATGGAGGTCAGATGGAAGCAGCACAACATTCTTCCACGTGCCTAAAGGAAAGAACTACCAACTCAGAATTCTGTACCAGCAAAAAAATCCTTTAGGAATAAAAGGGAAATAAAGACATTTACAGATGAAGGAGAACTAAGAAAATCTACTACCAGTAGCCCTACCCTAAAACTCTAAACAGGGACACCTGAATGGCTCAGTGGATTAAGCATCTGACTCTTGATTTCAGCTCAGATGGTGATCTCAGGGTTGTGAGATCAAGCCCCGTGTCAGGCTCTGCGCTGGGAGCCTACTTCAGATTCTCTCTCCCCCCTCCCATCTGTCACTCTCTCACTAAAAAAAAAACCCCAAAAAACAAAAAACAAAACAAAAAAACACATACACACACACTAAATAGACAGGAAATGATAAAACAAGAATCCTGGAACACCAGGAAGAAAGAACAGCAGAAGAGTAAAAATACAGGTAAACATAATAGACTTTCCTTCTCTTGGGTATTAGAAATTATGTTTGACAGTTGAAACAAAAATTAAAACACTGCATGAGGGACACCTGGGTGGCTCAGTCGGTTAGGTGTCCAACTCTTGATTTCAGCTCAGGTCATGATCTCAGGGTTGTGAGATCAAGCCCTGTGTGGGGCTCTGCACTCTGTGCCGAGCCTGCTTCAGATTCTCTTTGTGCCCCCCTTTCTCAATTCCTCTCTCACTCTCCCCCTAAAAAAACAAAACTGAACTGCATGCACCCTTTAACATGGTAAGATTTTTCTTTTTTAAAAAAGATTTTATTTATTTATATGTATTTTTTTAACATGGTAAGATTTTTCTTTTTTAAAAAAGATTTTATTTATTTATTTGAGAGAGAGAGAGAGCACAAGCAGGGGGAACAGCAGAGAGAGGGAGAAGCAGGCTCCCCGCTAAGTAGGGCTCGATCCCAGGACCCCAGGATCATGACCTGAGCCGAAGGCAGATGCTTAACCGACTAAGCCACCCAGGCGCCAAGTGGTAAGCTTTTTTAAAAAAATTTTTTTTAAGATTTTATTTATTTATCTGTCAGAGAGAGAAAGAAAGAGAGAACAAGCAGGGGAAGTGGCAGGCAGAGGGAAAAGCAGGCTCCCTGCTGAGCAAGGAGCCTGATGTGGGACTCGATCCCAGGACCCTGGGATCATGACCTGAGCTGAAGGCAGACACTTAACCAACTGAGCCACCCAGGTGTCCCTAAAGATTTATTTATTTTAGAGACAGAGAGAGCGGGCATAGGGGACAGGGAGGGGCAGAGGGAGAGGGGGTGAGAGAATCTTAAGCAGACTCCCTGCTGGCACAGAGTCCGACTCGGGGCTCGATCTCACGACCCTGAGATCACGACCTGAGCCAAAATCAAGAGTCCAATACTTAACCGACTGAGCCACCCAGGCGCTCCTAACATGGTAAGTTTTATGGTGTGTGAACTACATTCCAATTTTTCTAAAAGTACATTTAACTAATGAAATGAAAATGAACCAATGAAACCAATGAAAATGAAAACACAACTTATCAAAATATGTGACACAGCTCAATCAGTGCTGAGGAGGAAATTTATAGCACTAAATGCTTACATTAGAAAAGAGGGAAACCTGAAATCAGTAATCTAAGCTCCTGTCTCAAGACTGGAGAAAGGCACAAAATATACCCCCAGAAAGTAGAAGGAAGGAAAAACAAAGATAAAAGCAGAAATCAATGAAGCTGAAAACAAAAGACAACAGAAAAAAATTGATGAAACAGAAAGCAGTTCTTTAAAAAGTTCGAAAAATTGGCAAACCTCCATCAAGCTTGACACAGAGTAAGAGAAGGCACAAATAACTAATATCAGGAATGAAGCACAGGATATCACTAGAGACTTGGAGGACATCAAAAAGACAGTAAGAAAATACTATGAACAACTTTTACATACATAAATTTGACAACTTATATAACATGGACTAATTCCTTGAAAGGCACAACTATCATAGCTTACCCAATATGAAACAGATAATTTGAACAGCCTACTAACATTCATGGAAATTGAATGTCAATTAAAAACTTCCCAAAAAAGAAATCTCCAGGTCCATGTGACTGCACTAGAGAATTCTACCAAAGTTTTGAGAAAATTTAACACTAATTCTGAAATCAAAGAATGAAGATTAAGAAATCAAGGAAAATCTAAATAAATGGAAAGACATTCTGAGTTCATGGAAGACTCGACATGGTAAAGATGTCAACTTCCGGGGCGCCTGGGTGGCACAGCGGTTAAGCGTCTGCCTTCGGCTCAGGGCGTGATCCCGGCGTTATGGGATCGAGCCACATCAGGCTCCTCCGCTGTGAGCCTACTTCTTCCTCTCCCACTCCCCCTGCTTGTGTTCCCTCTCTCGCTGGCTGTCTCTATCTCTGTCTAATAAATAAATAAAATCTTTAAAAAAAAAAAAGATGTCAACTTCCCCAAATTGAGACAACTGGGGGCACTTTTTCAAAACACACACTCAGATCCCACCCCAGACCTACAAATTCATAATTCTAGGGGTGAAGCCTAGGCATGTGTTGTTTGGGGGGGAGAAGCCCCATCCCACCCCAAGTCTGATTGATAGCCTGCAAAGCCAGCCTCCCAGGCACTATCCCTAGAATCATGGGGCTGAGAGACCTATTCTCTATCCATCCACCAAGTTGACATCAGCCCAGTTCAAGGGAAATCTATCAACCTTTTCCTGGACCTTCCCACTTATAGCTTCATGAAGTGACCATGCTGTCCACTGGCCATCATGTGAATTTTTCTGTGGTCCAGTTCTGAGTTATCAGCTGATATGAGAGGGATATCCCACATAATCAGATCAATCCACCACGGGAAGGAGCTGGCTCTGGTGCCACAACCTCCCTTCCGCTTCCCGCCCTCCTGAAACCCTCCCAGAGGGGCCCAGGGAAGACCTGTAGGAATGAAAAGTGTCTGTCCTTGCTTCACGGAACACTTATAGCACTTGTCCACCTGGTCCCCAAAGAACATCTCGTTCTGGTTAGAGGAGCTGCTCCAGCACTCAAAGAGAGTCAGGTTGGCATTTGTCGGGCGGATCAGGTAGAAGATCTTCTCACCCTGAAACAAAAAGAGGTTGAAGTGCCAAAAATATCAAGAGTTTCCACAAAAGTCCTCCAGAGGGTCTCCAAAAGGATATTCTCTCTCTCATGGTCCATGACAATGTAATATGACAGAATTCTTTCCCAAACCCATCCAAGGATCATTTTCATGTGGATCTGAAAAACTTTAAACGGTCCTTTTGCACTTTGTGCTTTTAAGCTTCTGTAAGATCGACAAAAACGATTTGAAAAGGGCATTTCAAACAAAATTGTTCAACTTAGGACAAATGTACACCAAAAGCTCCTATTTTAAATACAATGCCAAATGAGAAATGGCCTCTATAGATGAGTAGATCAATACTACTAGCCCTAAGAGAATTTAAGGCCACATTACTGATGAAGAGAAAATTGAATTTGTCTTTAAATGCCATTTACAGAGAGTGTTCCTTCTCACACCTGCAATCAAAGCTAATAAAAGTTTAAAAGTTCAGTAATTGCCCAAGGACTTCTAGAAGATTATATGTTAGGCAATTATCTGTTAGAAAAACATTTTATTTCCTAATTATGTTTTGCCTGGACGATCACCAGATAGACTATTTGGCAGAAAAGAAACAAAAGCCCACTAGAATAAAAATATCCCCAACCCACAGCTTGATTAGTTTAACCAATATTTCATGATAATAAATTTCAATATAGAAAAGCAACAACACTAGAAATTATCTATTGTAAAACTGGAGAAATTTGAATGAGATCAGATTAGATAATAGTATTATATCAATATTAATTTCCTCATTTTGATAACTATACTGTGGTTATATAAGAGAATGCTCTTATTTTCAAGAAATACACACTGAAGGGCGCCTGGGTGGCTCAGTCGTTAAGCGTCTGCCTTCGGCTCAGGGTGTGATCCCGGGGTCCTGGGATTGAGCCCCACATCAGGCTCCTCCGCTGGGAGCCTGCTTCTTCCTCTCCCACTCCCCCTGCCTATGTTCCCTCTCTTGCTGGCTGTCTCTCTCTCTGTCAAATAAATAGATAAAATCTTTAAAAAAAAGAAAAAGAAAGAAGAAATACACGCTGAATTATTACAAGATAAAGAGACAGCATGTCTGCAACTAGTCTCAAATGTTTCAGAAAAAAATATAGAGAGGGAACCATTTTATTATGTTTGCTTTAGAGAAAGAATATAATAAAATGGTAACGTTGGGAAATCTAAGTGAAGGGCACACAGGAATTCTTCCTACCATTTTGCAATTTTTCTATAAAAAAGGAATTGTTTTGAAATAAAAAAGTTAGGAGCACCTGGGTGGCACAGTCAGTTAAGCATCCCACTCTTGGTTTTGGCTCAGGTCATGACCTCATGGTTGTGATCAAGCCCCACATCGGGCTCCATGCTCAGTGCATAAGTCTGCTTGAGATTCTCTCTCCCTCTCTCTCTGCCCCCCCCACTTGTGCTCTCTCTCTCTCAAATAAGTAAAATAAAATAAAAAAGTTAAATCTAATATTTGCATAATAGTGATTTACATTCTCCAATTTCATGCTAAGCCAATGGAAACAACTAGTTCAGGATTTGTGATCATTTGGACAAGAGCTATATCCAAGTTTTCTGCTCTTTCCTTGGCATTTCTGATAAGAAAATTCAATAGTGTGATGGTGGAAAAGAATCAAAATTACTTAAGAAATTTGTTTTCCAGACCTCAAAAGTCCTTCATAGTCACTGACAATCAATATGATAATTACAAAATTTGAACAACCACTAAAAGGGAAACTACCCATAGGAAGGCGGACATTAAAAAAAAAAACTTGTCATATATGCTCTATCTTAATGGTAGTGGCAGTTATGTGACTACATATAATTGTCAAAACTCATCAAACTATACACTTGGAGACTAATTTTATGGTGTATAAATTATACCTCAATAAAGATGGGGGAGGGGAAGTTTCTCATGTTACCAAGAATTTCTACAGTAAATATGGACATTTCCATACATAGTCATGGGAGTATAGATTGGTTCAATTAATATTAACAGTCAGAGAAAACCTTAGGTTATTCAAAAAAAAGTTAAGCATCAAAACTGTAGAGACAGTTTATATGGCATATCCATTAAGTGCCCAACCCCAAAAGAGTAGTCATATGGAAATATCACCCAAATAGAATCCGGAAGGCAGGTAGACCTCAGCAGCGCCACCTGAAACAAAGAGGGAGGCCCAAGGCCAGGCTGCCTCTAAAAGTCACATTCATTCCTACCTTGAGTACATGGTACCAGACCGAGGTGCCACCAAAGTCAATGTGAAAGTCTGTATAGCTATCCCGCACACTCATGAGGCAATACTTCTGCACATTGGGCCTTTCAAATATACACTCCTCTGGCCACAAGTTCTCCACCCATGAGAGCTTCCGAACAATCTTGGGAGTCTCCACAAGGTTAGAAAGCCTAGCAAGGAAGGGGTGGAAAGCAGATGTCAGCTGATTGGGAATTAAAGGTTAAAGCTTGAAAAAAATGTTCCCCATCCCAGTGAGAGTCAAATGAATTTCTTTCCACAGAATCCCTAAGGGCACATAGGACACTTCATTCCTGTCTGGTCAGCATCCTCATTCCACTCAGCTCTAGAAGTCCCAAGTCCTAGCTCCACAGCACTCCCCAGTTAAAGGAGATCATTTCCTCCACTAAATGCTCACAACTCTCCCAACCCGGGTCCACTCACTTGGTACTTGGTCAATAACAGTTACTATACTGTCCCCATCCCACAGCGTCTTTATGAGGAACCATTAAAGAAACCTCTCAAAGGCTCAGTTTCCAGTAAAGAAGTACTTCTCCCAAACATCTGGTTGTTTTTATCTTATGTAAAACCACAAACCTTATAATATTGCACTCCCTTCCTTGTCCTGACCTACGAAATTCACTGAAAACTCTACAGTCCTTCTCTACCAACTATCCAGACACTCACACATGCATTCTGCGTGCGGATTACCCACCAGATGCATCCTATTTCCCCACCTTTATTTTCCTTTTGTTCAAATCTTGTGTCTATTTTTTCCCTCTGTATCTCTGTAAGCCACTTCAAATAGTCTTGCAAGATGAAGTGAGGTACAAACAAACAGTCTTTTTTTTTTTTTTTTAATCCTCAGGTTGTTAACTTTGTATGTTAAAACCAACAGCAAGGGGGCGCCTGGGTGGCTCAGTCATTAAGCGTCTGCCTTAGGCTCAGGTCATGATCCCAGGGTCCTGGGATCAAGCCCCGCAATGGGCTCCCCCGCTCAGAGGGAAACCTGATTCTTCCTCTCCCACTCCCTCTGCTTGTGTTCCCTCTCGCTGCCTTACTCTCTGTCAAATAAATAAATAAAATCTTTAAAAAAAAAAAACCAACAGCAAGAGTTTTAATATTGTACTACAGTTCTGTGAGATGTTGCCATTGTTGGAAACTGGCTGAAGAATACACAGGACCTCCCTGTGTATTTATTGCAACTTCCTGTAAATCTATAATTATGTCAAAATTAAAAGTTAAAAAAGTAATCAGACAGTAAGCTTTCTAAGTACAAACAGATATGTTATAATTTTGGGGGATCTCCCACAGTTCTGAGCACAGAGGAGACTACATATATCTATTGAGTGCATAAGTCCACATAGAATCATTTAAAGGTTATCAGCTTTTTTTTCTTTTAAATCTAAGAAACCTTATCCTTAGAGAAACTACTTGGGGTTAATTCAGTAAATCTACTTCCAGGGACAGAGGACCTATCCTGGGAGTTAAACGGTGATCATGCCACAATCTAAATACCAGATAAAGAGCTTCTGCACAGCCAAGGAAACAGTCAAAAAAACTAAGAGACAGCCCACAGAATGGGAGAATATATTTGCAAAGGACACCACAGATAAAGGACTGGTATCCAAGATCTACAAAGAACTTCTCAAACTCAATACACGAGAAACAAATAAACAAATCATAAAATGGGCAGAAGATATGAACAGACACTTTTCCAATGAAGACATACAAATGGCTAACAGACACATGAAAAAATGTTCAAAATCATTAGCCATCAGGGAAATTCAAATCAAAACCACACTGAGATACCACCTTACGCCAGTTAGAATGGCAAAGATAGACAAGGCAAGAAACAACAATTGTTGGAGAGGATGTGGAGAAAGGGGATCCCTCCTACATTGTTGGTGGGAATGCAAGTTGGTACAGCCACTCTGGAAAACAGTGTGGAGGTCCCTTAAAAAGTTAAAAATTGAACTACCCTATGACCCAGCCATTGCACTACTGGGTGTTTACCCCAAAGATACAGACGTAGTAAAGAGAAGGGCCATATGCACCCCAATGTTCATAGCTGCATTGTCCACAATAGCCAAATCATGGAAGGAGCCGAGATGCCCTTCAACAGATGACTGGATTAAGAAGCTGTGGTCCATATATACAATGGAATATTACTCAGCTATCAGAAAGAACGAATTCTCAACATTTGCTGCAACATGGACGGCACTGGAGGAGATAATGCTAAGTGAAATAAGTCAAGCAGAGAAAGACAATTATCATATGATTTCTCTCATCTATGGAACATAAGAACTAGGAGGATCGGTAGGGGAAGAAAGGGATAAAGAAAAGGGGGGTAATCAGAAGGGGGAATGAAACATGAGAGACTATGGACTGTGAGAGGCAAACTGAGGACTTCAGAGGGGAGGGGGTGGGGGAAGGGGATAGCCTGGTGATGGGTAGTAGGGAGGGCACGTATTGCATGGTGCACTGGGTGTTATACGCAACTAATGAAGCATCAAACTTTACATCGGAATCTGGAGATGTACTGTATGGTGATTAACACAATATAATAAAATAAAATTAAAAAAATAAATAAATAAATAAATAAATACCAAAAAAAGGTATGAGAAAGCTGCCCTAGGTCTTGAAGGAGACAAAAATTAATTTAAATAGCTACTGTACACTCTATCCAATGCTAGAAATTGTAGAAGAGAAACACAATTTGGTTGTTATAATGTGATCACCTACCCTAGAAAGTATAAACCAGCTCATCATTCCAAATGAAGAAACTCCCAAGAAAGAGGGAAAGGAACACTTACACTCAGTATATCACAAGTTTCCAGGGACTTTGTTAGGCTTTTTACTTACCCCTGCCCCTCCTACCTGGTATCAGAAAATTCCAAACTAATGACATTGAGGACTTTCTCCCTCTTCCCACTGTAATAGTATTTCACAAAATCACCGAGCTTCATCTTGCAGTCAGCCTGGCGGGTCACATCAATCACATCAATCTCTTTGTCAGAACCTGGAATAACGAGATGGGTTCTGCACCAAATGGTCTCAGACCAAGGAAGCCTCCCTCCCCTCCTCACCTGTCCCTAGAATGGACTGACACTAAAAACTTCTCACCTCAGACACTGTATCCGTGTGTGCATGTTTGGGAGGTAGGGGCAGGAATCCCTCACATTCTCCTTAGATCTATGTGCTGGGTCCAGGCCTGCCAGAGCAACAGGATAGCCTGACATACAGCCTCACTCACAGTACAATCCATGTGCTGGGGCCCTATTTCCTCACTTCTCTTTCTATCCCCAAAAACTCATGCCCAGGAGACAACTGGCACGTGAGGGCAAAAGTCAAAGGCTTTCTCATCTCAACAGAAGAGAGACCACCATGATCCCTGGAATTCCCCAGGCAAAAGAAAAATGGGGCTTAGCCTGGGGGTTTGTGGTCCACCCAGAGGAAAAGGAAAAGAAAAGCAGGATTTTGGTCCTAGTTTTGCCAAAGAATGACTTTGGGTAAATCACTTTACCTCAGATTCCCAAGATGGCTAGAAAAGAAATACAAAGGTAGACTGGAGAGGAAGGGTCATGGGACTTGATAGGAATAAACAATGTCCCAGTTAAGAGGGCCCATGGTGCTTACCAACATAATGTTCCACATCCCTCACAGTGAATGATGGCGAGGGCAGCGTCATCCCCAATCCATCCTTCTTCAAGACTAGGATGGGCACACTGAAGCTGTTCTCTTCCAGGAATTCCACGGTCAGCTGACTTCCAGTGGGCTTCAGAATCACTTCATCTGAGCTGTGGGTCACACAAAAGAAAGCCTGAGCCCCAGAGGCTCTGCCACTGAAGGCCTCATTTGATGCTGCCATTCACCCAAGGGGTGGGGCCTTCCTTAGTGGACCTTAATGTGGGCTGGCAACTAATGGCATATACCCCATGTGCTAGGGAAGAAATGACATATCCTAGGCAGGAAGCCTGGTCATTGGCAGAGGTGGGGAGCTAAACCTAGGATAGCCTGTCAATAGCGTACTCTTCTCTGGATGGCAAGAAAAGGAATCAGCCGACAGCCTGCCTAGAAAGAAAAGATGTATCTGCAAATTTAGCTAATTTACTCTAACCCAGAGCAGCATCACCCATTTAAAACACTGGCAAATAAAGAGAAAAGACTGATTTTTGAATGACATGTCCAATAAAGGGTTAGTATCCAAAATATATAAGAAACTTACACAACTCAACAAAAAAAAGCATAAGTAATCCAATTAAAACATGGGCAGAAGACACGAACAAACATTTCTTCAAAGAAGACATACAGATGGCCAAGAGACACATGAAAAGATGTTCAACATCACTCATCACCAGGGAAATGCAAATCCAAACTATAGTGAGATATCACCTCACACCTGTCAGAATGGCTAAAATGAAAAGTACAAGAAACAAGTGTTGGCGAGGATGTGGACTTCATGCACTGTTGGTGGGAATGCAAACTGGTGCAGCCACTGTGGAAAACAGTAAGGAGGTGCCTCAAAAAAATAAAAATAGAACTGCCATATGATCCAGCAATCACACTACTGGGTATTTACCCAAAGAATACGAAAACGCTAATTCAAAAGGATATATGCACCCCTAGGTTTATTGCAGTATTATTTATAATAGCCAAATTATGGAAGTAGCCCAAGTGTCCATCAACAGATAAATGGATAAAGAAGATGTGGCATATATATACAATGGATATTATTCAGCCATAAAAAGGAATAAAATCTTGCCATTTGCGACAACATGGATGGAGCTACAGAGTATACTGCAGGGAGAAATAAATCAGAGAAAGACAAATACCTTATGATTTCACTCATATGTAGAATTTAAGAAACAAAACAAATAAAGGAAAAATAAATAACAAACCAAAAGACAGACTCTTAACTATAGAGAACAAACTGATGGTTACCAGAGGGGTGGTGGGTGTGGGGATGGGTAAAATAGGTGATGGGGATTAAGAGCACACTTATCATGATGAGCACTGGGTAATGTACAGAATTGTTGAATCACTATATTGTACACCTGAAACTAAAATAACACTGTATGTGAACTATACTAGAATTAAAATAAATTTAAAAAAGAAGAAAAAGACAAAACTGATCTAAAAAACAATTTGTACAACCACCTTCTCAACACATATACTTAGTTAACTAGGAAACAGCTTTTTTTTTTTTAAATCATACTGGAGATAGACTATTTGGCCAAGCTGTGTTGGAACAAACATCTGGAAAAACACTAAGCTCAATGTCTATCTCACTCTTTACATAATTCTAGATGGACCTAATATTAAATGGAAAAACATGAAGTCATAGAGTAGAAAAAACATGGGAGAGACAAGCCCCAGTAGTAATTAAAATAAAAATAAATTTAACTACATAAACACTAAAATTTCCTACAAGGAAACTTAGGGGTGCATTTATCTTTTTGAATTAGTGTTTTCATCTTCTTTGGGTAAATACCCAGTAGTAGAATTACTGTATCATATGCTATTTCTATCTTTAATTTTTTGAGGAACCTCCATACTGTTTCCACAGTGGCTGCACCAGTTTGCATTCCCACCAACAGTGCACAAGGGTTCCTTTTTCTCCACATCCTCTCCAACACTTGTTATTTCTTATCTTTTTTATTCTAGCATTCTGACAGGTGTAAGGTGATAATTTCATTGTTTACTGTAGCATTATTTATGACAGCTAATATATAAAACCAACCCAAATGTCCATTCATAGATGAATGGGTAAAGAAGATGTGGGTATACACACACACACACACACAGAGTGGAATATTTCTCAGCCATAAAAAAGAATGAGATCTTGCCATTTGCAACATGGACTGTCCTAGAGGTTATAATACTAAGTGAAATAAGTTAGAGAAAGACAAATACCATAGGATTTCACTCATGTGCATCACAATGATCATTGAGTGATGCATAGAATTGCTCAATTACACTGTATAGTTGAAACTAATATAACACTGTATGTTAATTATACTTCAACAATAAATAAAAGCTTAAATAAAATTTTTTCTCCAAGAAAAGCTATTATAAATCAGTAAAAAACAGGCAGTAACCCAACAGAAAAATTGTCAAATGCTCTGGACTCTGGGAAACAAACTGAGGGCTTCAGAGGTGAGGGGGGTGGGGGATTGGGATAGGCCGGTGATGGGTATTAAGGAGGGCACGTATTGCATGGAGCACTGGGTGTTATGTGCAAATAATGAATCATGGAACATCACATCAAAAACTAAGGATGTACTGTATGGTGTCTAACATAACATAATAAAAAATTATTATAAAAAAGTAAAAAAATAGAAAAAAGAAAAATTGTCAAATGACAAAAGCAGGCAGTAAACAGTAAAAGAAATAAAGATGAGTTATAAAGGCACAAAAATATATGTGCCTTCTTCATAATTAAATGCAAGGGAAAACAACATTTCACTTTTATCTTATCAGAAAGGCAAAAAAAAAAGCTTGATAATAAACAGTGTGGGCCAGGATATAGGAAAACAGCCACCCTCATTGACTGCCTAGTGGGAATATGAAACAGTATCCTCACTTTGGAAACAATTTAGCAACATTTATAAACATTTTTAAAGCACATATTCTTTGCTTGACTTATTTCACTTAGCACAATCTCCTCCAGTCCCGTCCATGTTGCTGCAAATGTGGGGTAACTGTTCTTTCTGATGGCTGAGTAATATTCCATTGTATATATGGACCACATCTTCTTAATCCAGTCATCTGTTGAAGGGCATCTCGGCTTCTTCCACAATTCAGCTATTGTGGACAATGCTGCCATGAACATTGGGGTGCATATGGCCCTTCTCTTCACTACGTCTGTATCTTTGGGGTAAATACCCAATCAAGCAGAGAAAGACAATTATCATATGGTTTCATTCATTTATGGAACATAAGAAATAGCAGGAAGATCGGTAGAAGAAGGAAGGGAAGAATGAAGGGGGGGGGTAAACAGAAGGGGGAATGAATCACGAGAGACCATGGACTCTGGGAAACAAACTGAGGGCTTCGGAGGGGAGGGGGTGGGGGACTGCGATAGGCTGGTGATGGGTATTAAAGAGGGCACGTATTGCATGGAGCACTGGGTGTTATGTGCAAATAATGAATCATGGAACACTACATCAAAAACTAATGATGTACTGTATGGTGACTAACATAACATAATAAAAAATTATTTAAAAAACCAAAACAAAAACAAAGCACATATTCTTTGGTCTAGCAATTTCACTTTTAGGTAGTAAATCTACACATATACTTATCCACATATGCAAAAACTTAAGTACAAAGACATTCACTGCAGCACTTTTTTCTAACAGCAAAATACTAGAATCAATTTAAATGTTCAATATGGGACTGGTTAAATAAATTATATATCCATATAATGGAATACTAAATGTCCATGAAAAGGAACGAAAAACATCTGTATGTGCTATTATGAATTAATCTCCAAGATATATAATTTAGGTTAAAAGAAAAAAGTAAGGTGCAGAATATAGAGTATATTTATGCTTTTTTAGAAAAGCAGGGGGCACCTGGGTGACTCAGTCAGTTAAGCGTCTATCTTCAGCTCAGGTCATAAACTTGGGATCCTGGGATTGAGCTCCACATGCGGCTCCCTGCTCAGCAGAGATCCTGCCTCTCCCTCTCCCTCTGCTGCTCCCCCTGCTTGTGCTCTCTCCCTCTCTCTAATAAATAAATAAAATCTCTTAAGAAAAAAAAGAAAAGCAGGACACATACACACACACATTTATATAAACAAAACTATTTCTTAAAGAATGCACAAGACATTGGTTGACTAGAGAAGAAATCTGAGGGAGGAGAAAGGAGACTCACTGCCTCTGAATAAACAAATCAAAGATGAAGTCCCACAAGTTCATTTTATCTTTTGTTTCTCTTGCCTTTGGAGATGTGTCGTGAAAAAGGTTGCTCTGGCCGATGTCATAGAAGTTGTTGCCTATGTTCTCCTCTAGAATTTTGATGGATTCCTGTCTCACATTGAGGTCTTTCATCCATTTGGAGTTTATTTTTGTGTATGGTGTGAGAGAGTGGTCAAGTTTCATTCTTTTGCATGTAGCTGTCCAATTTTCCCAGCACCATTTATTGAAGAGACTGTCTTTTTTCCACCGGATGTTTTTTCCTGCTTTATCAAAGATTAGTTGCCCAAAGAGCCGAGGGTCCATTTCTGGGTTCTCTATTCTGTTCCATTGGTCGATGTGTCTGTTTTTGTGCCAGTACCATGCTGTCTTTGTGATCACAGCTTTGTAGTACAGCTCGAAATCCGGCATTGTGATGCCCCCAGCTTTGTTTTTCCTTTTCAACAGTTCCTTGGAGATTCGGGGCCTTTTCTGGTTCCATACAAATTTAAGGACTATTTGTTCCAGTTCTTTGAAAAATGTCCTCGGTATTTTGATCGGGATAGCATTGAAAGTGTAGATTGCTCTGGGTAGTATGGACATTTTAACTATGTTAATTCTTCCAATCCATGAGCATGGAATATTTTTCCATCTTTTTATGTCTTCCTCAATATCTTTCAAAAGTGATCTATAGTTTCTAGGATATAGGTCCTTTACGTCTCTGGTTAAGTTAATTCCAAGGTAACGTATGGTTTTTGGTGTTATTGTAAATGGGATGGATTCCCTAATTTCTCTTTCTTCAGTCTCGTTATTCGTGTATAGAAATGCAACTGATTTCTGGGCATTGATTTTGTATCCTGCCACCTTACTGAATTGTTCTATAACTTCTAATAGTTTGGGAGTGGATTCCTTTGGGTTTTCCATATAGAGTATCATGTCATCTGCAAAGAGAGACAGTTTGACTTCTTCTTTGCCGATTTGGATACCTTTGATCCCTTTTTGTCTTCTGATTGCTGTTGCAAGGACTTCTAGTACTATGTTGAATAATAGTGGCGAGAGTGGGCATCCTTGTCGTGTTCCTGATCTTAAGGGAAAGGCTTCCAGCTTTTCCCCATTGAGAATAATGCTTGCAGTAGGCTTTTCATAGATGGCTTTTATGAGATTGAGAAATGTACCCTCTATTCCTACACTCTGAAGGGTTTTAATCAGGAAAGGATGCTGTATTTTGTCAAATGCTTTTTCTGCATCAATTGAGAGGATCATATGGTTCTTGAGTCTTTTCTTGTTGATATGATGTATCACATTGATTGATTTGCGAGTGTTGAACCATGCTTGCATCCCAGGTATGAATCCCACTTGGTCATGATGGATAATCCTTTTAATGTACTGTTGGATTCTATTAGCAAGGATCTTGTTGAGGATTTTGGCATCCATATTCATTAGAGAAATCGGTCTGTAATTCTCCTTTTTGAGGGGGTCTTTGCCTGGTTTGGGGATCAAGGTAATATTAGCCTCATAGAATGAGTTTGGTAGCTTTCCTTCTGTTTCTATTTTTTGAAATAGCTTTAGGAGAATAGGTATTATTTCTTCTTTGAATGTTTGGTAGAATTCCCCAGGAAAACCGTCTGGGCCTGGAGTTTTATTATTTGGAAGGTTGTTTATCACTGACTCAATTTCTTCATAGTTAATTGGCCTATTTAAGAAATCTATTTCTTCCTGTTTCAGTCTTGGTAGTTTATAGGTTTCCAGGAAGGCCTCCATCTCTTCCAGATTGTTTAGTTTTTTGGCATATAGCTGTTGNAGTCCATAGTCTCTCATGTTTCATTCCCCCTTCTGATTACCCCCCTTTTCTTTATCCCTTTCTTCCCCTACCGATCCTCCTAGTTCTTATGTTCCATAGATGAGAGAAATCATATGATAATTGTCTTTCTCTGCTTGACTTATTTCACTTAGCATTATCTCCTCCAGTGCCGTCCATGTTGCAGCAAATGTTGAGAATTCGTTCTTTCTGATAGCTGAGTAATATTCCATTGTATATATGGACCACATCTTCTTAATCCAGTCATCTGTTGAAGGGCATCTCGGCTCCTTCCATGATTTAGCTATTGTGGACAATGCTGCTATGAACATTGGGGTGCATATGGCCCTTCTCTTCACTACGTCTGTATCTTTGGGGTAAATACCCAATCAAGCAGAGAAAGACAATTATCATATGGTTTCATTCATTTATGGAACATAAGAAATAGCAGGAAGATCGGTAGAAGAAGGAAGGGAAGAATGAAGGGGGGGGGTAAACAGAAGGGGGAATGAATCACGAGAGACCATGGACTCTGGGAAACAAACTGAGGGCTTCGGAGGGGAGGGGGTGGGGGACTGCGATAGGCTGGTGATGGGTATTAAAGAGGGCACGTATTGCATGGAGCACTGGGTGTTATGTGCAAATAATGAATCATGGAACACTACATCAAAAACTAATGATGTACTGTATGGTGACTAACATAACATAATAAAAAATTATTTAAAAAACCAAAACAAAAACAAAGCACATATTCTTTGGTCTAGCAATTTCACTTTTAGGTAGTAAATCTACACATATACTTATCCACATATGCAAAAACTTAAGTACAAAGACATTCACTGCAGCACTTTTTTCTAACAGCAAAATACTAGAATCAATTTAAATGTTCAATATGGGACTGGTTAAATAAATTATATATCCATATAATGGAATACTAAATGTCCATGAAAAGGAACGAAAAACATCTGTATGTGCTATTATGAATTAATCTCCAAGATATATAATTTAGGTTAAAAGAAAAAAGTAAGGTGCAGAATATAGAGTATATTTATGCTTTTTTAGAAAAGCAGGGGGCACCTGGGTGACTCAGTCAGTTAAGCGTCTATCTTCAGCTCAGGTCATAAACTTGGGATCCTGGGATTGAGCTCCACATGCGGCTCCCTGCTCAGCAGAGATCCTGCCTCTCCCTCTCCCTCTGCTGCTCCCCCTGCTTGTGCTCTCTCCCTCTCTCTAATAAATAAATAAAATCTCTTAAGAAAAAAAAGAAAAGCAGGACACATACACACACACATTTATATAAACAAAACTATTTCTTAAAGAATGCACAAGACATTGGTTGACTAGAGAAGAAATCTGAGGGAGGAGAAAGGAGACTCACTGCCTCTGAATAAACAAATCAAANGCTCTTTATCCTGATAAAGTCCCATAAGTTCATTTTATCTTTTATTTCTCTTGCCTTTGGAGATGTGTCGTGAAAAAGGTTGCTCTGGCCGATGTCATAGAAGTTGTTGCCTATGTTCTCCTCTAGAATTTTGATGGATTCCTGTCTCACATTGAGGTCTTTCATCCATTTGGAGTTTATCTTTGTGTATGGTGTGAGAGAGTGGTCAAGTTTCATTCTTTTGCACGTAGCTGACCAATTTTCCAGCACCATTTATTGAAGAGACTGTCTTTTTTCCACTGGATGATTTTTCCTACTTTGTCAAAGATTAGTTGCCCAAAGAGCTGAGGGTCCATTTCTGGGTTCTCTATTCTGTTCCATTGGTCTATGTGTCTGTTTTTGTGCCAGTACCATGCTGTCTTTGTGATCACAGCTTGGACAGGCTGGTGATGGGTAGTAAGGAGGGCACGTATTGCATGGTGCACTGGGTGTTATACGCAACTAATGAATCATCGAACTTTACATCAAAATAAAAATAAAAATTAAAAAATTAAAAAAATTAAAAAATAAATAAATGATATTATTATAAAAAAACAAGAAAAAACAAATCAAAGAATATTAAGTTGAAGAAACACATAATTCTAAGTAACATTTCAATTACAGGAAAGCTGAAAATGGTCACATGAATTAACAACTAAGCAAAAGAGAGTGCTTTATTCATTACTTTTTCTAACTCATTATTTTTATTCAAGTAATTTATTTTTAATAAGCCCATTTTAATATTTTTAAAAGGGAAAAAAAGCCACCTAGCTGGCTCAGTCAGTAGAGCCTGAGACTACTGATCTCCAGGCCATGAGTTAGAGCCTCATGTTGGGCACAGAGTTTAATTTTGAAATAAAAATTTAAAAATAAAAAAAAGTTTAAAAAGGGAAAATATTTTGTGATTTAAAAGAAATACATGAACAATTTTTTTTTATTTTTAAAAAGAGTTTCCTTTTCTCTACAATGAGAGAATTAAACTTTCTGGTTTTTAGACTCTTAGTTGAAACATTCCTTGGGTGCATGGAAATATCCTCTCCTGACAGGCAAAAACTGATTCCCAATCTACCAAAAGTTTTTACAAGTAGATGTTAACATACTCTGCATGTTAAATCAAACTCTAACAATGTTTCTTAGAAAACGACTAAAACGGGGGTGCCTGGGTGGCTCAGTTGGTTAAGCGTCTGCCTTCAGCTTAGGTCGTGATCCCGGGGTCCCGGGATCGAGCCCCATGTCGGGATCCCTGCTCAGCAGGGAGTCAGCTTCTCCCATTCCCCTGCTTGTGCTCTCTTCGATCTCTCTCTCTCAAATAAATAAATAAAATCTTAAAAAAAAAGAAAATGACTAAAACAGATAATCCCTCCCCAAAAGGAACACACAGAGCCCTGCAGACATTCCCAAATGGGGGAGGCACCTAATAGGACAGCCAGTGGGAAAGCTGGGAAGAGATGGATCCTAGCCTCCCAGAGCCCTGGCATGCACCAACCCTCACCTGTCAAAGGTCCTACTCCGGAGCTCTCGAATGAATGTAGGGCTTCCAGTCTTCACTGGCTTCCCCTTGTGTGTATCATGCCCTTTTGAAGATACGCGGCGTTTTTTCACTAAGCCAGAAAAAGACATGATACTGTGAGTCAGAATGGCCATGAGCTATGTTCCAAGAGCAAAGGCTTCAGCAGATCCTGCTTCTCTTCCGATCTAATAACCTCTTAGAGAACCTGAAGTCAATGAGGCCCTCACAAACTCAGGGAAAGTTCCTGGTGAGGTTGGCACTTCCTCTGGGGAAGTCCATAGGGAGATAAAGCTCTGCACTTCTGCCCTCTCAGTGGGACAGCTGCTAGTCTGCGGGGGCCTACACAGGCTTTTGGTATTTCCCAAGCACTCAGGCAAAGGCAATCTCCCTTCCAATCTTCCTTTGCTTTGTCTTGCCTCTGGACCATCTCCTCTTGGAAACCCCAAGATTTACTTACTAATGGATGGCCCATGTAAGACTTCACAGTTGGGGCAATGGTAGAGGTCAATGTCAGCAGCCTTTTCCTCTTCGACACCAACACAACTAGAAAAGAGAAAAAAAATCAGTCAACGTTTATGGAAACTTTATTTTTCATAAGGTCTAGAACTCTGGTGTCCAGTACACATAGCTGTTTACATTTAAATTAATTCAAGTTAAATAAAATTTTAAATGCACTCCCTTCAAAATATTAGCTACATTTCAAAAGCTCAGTAGCCACATATAGCTAAAAGTTACCATACTGGGCAGATTATCAAACATATTCATCAGTACAAAAAAGTTATATTGAAGCACACTGGTGTAAAACAATTATAACAGACCTAAAAATGTAGACAGCAAAGATTCATTAAGATTCAGAATGGTCGAGGAGTCCAAGATGGTGNGGGAGGAGTCCAAGATGGCGGAGGAGCAGGAGGCTTAAATTTCGTCTGGTCCCAGGAATGCAGCTAGATAGCTATCAGACCATTCTGAACACCTACAAACTCAACTGGAGAATGAAGAAAAGAATAGCAGCAACTCTAAGAACAGAATAGCCACCACTTTCTGCAAGGAACCCAGTTTAAAACAGGAGTTGAGCTCCAGCTCGGCGTTCCAAGATGGCGGAGGAGCAGGAGACCTAAAGTTCGTCTGGTCCCAGGAATTCAGCGAGAGAGCTACCAAACCATTCCGAATACCTATGAATGCAACTGGAGAATGAAGAAAAGAGTAGCAGAAACTCTATGAACAGAAAGGCAACCACTTTCTGCAAGGAGGAGAAAAGATGGAGGANGAGGAGTAGGGGACCCCTTTTTCAGCCGGTCCCCTGAGTTGAGCTGGATAGGTACCAGACCAGCAGGAATATCCACAGAATCAGCCTGAGACGCAGGAAGATACATCTGGATCTCTACAAATGAACATCTCCAGTGCTGAGTATTGAGGTACGAAGCGGGGAGCTGTGAATCCGAGCACAGATATAGGAAGATAAAGGGAAGGGGGAGGGAGCCTCTGCGCTCAGGCGCCGGGAAGCAGTAGCCCCTTGTGCAGGGGAGCGGGCTGGACTCTCAGACAGCACCCGCAAGAGAGCAGACTGAGACAGTGAGCGTGGGAACGCCCGTGTCCGAACTGAAAACAGGCGCTCCCGACCGCACACTCGAACTAGAGTGAAACCGAGAGCTCAGGAGTGCAAGCGCGACCAGACTGAAAACTGGCGCTCCAGAGCACAGGCGAACCATACTGAAACAGGGAGCTCGGGAGCTC
>NC_048238.1:44669731-44671408 GCF_002007445.2 Ailuropoda melanoleuca
GGCGGGGTTGGAAACACAAAGGACAGAGACGTGCCGGCCCTGGAAGTGAGGGCTGGGACGCCGGGTGTGGGGCGCACAGCCCGGGATGCTGCAGGGTTGAGCAGCACCAACAGAAACAGAGTTAAAGTGGCCAGAACATCAGTGGAGAACGATCCGCGATCCCTCTGTTCTGAGACAGAGGCTGAATTTCAGCCGCTGCTGCTCTCTCAGAAGAGGCATAGCAAACCGCCAGGGAAAGCCGCCAGAGAACAAAAGCCCGGAAATACCGGCCCACAGGGTGCCCATCCCCATCCCCCCTCGCAGGGGACACGGAGACTCTACCCAAACAGGGTTTCCTGAGTATCAGAGAGGCAGGCCCCTCCCCCAGAAGGCGGGCTGAAAAATCAAGAAGCCCACAACCCAGGGGCCTGAGTGGCGCAGTCACCAAGCACCTGTCTTCGGATTAGGGTGTGATCACAACGCTCCGTAAGGAGTCCTTCATCGGGCTTCTCCACCGGGAACCTGCTTCTTCCTCTCCCACTCCTCTGCTTGGGTTCCCTTTCTTGCTGACTGTCTCTCTCTCTCTCAAATAAATAAATAAACTCTTTAAGGAAGAAGCCCACATCCCTAAGATCTCTATAAAACAAGGGCGCACGGCCTGGGTCCCAGTCAACACTTGGGCTCTGGACAACCCTGCAATCNCTGGACAACCCCGCAATCTCTCCTCATCAGAATGACGAGAAGGAGAAGTCCCCCCCCAGCAAAGAAAAGATAATGAGTCTGTGGCCACTGCCACAGAAATAATAGATTTGGATGTATCATACATATGGATGTATCCCAATTATCAGAAATGGAATTCAGAGCAACAATGGTCAAGATGATGAGTAAACTTGAAAAAAGCATCAGAGAAAGCGTTGCTGAGAATATAGAATCCCTAAGGGCAGAAATGAGAGCGAATCTGACAGAAATTAAAAATTCTATGAGCCAAATGCAGTCAAAACTAGAGGCTCTGACGGCCAGGGTCACCGAGGCAGAGGAACGCGTTAGCGAATTGGAGGATGGGTTAGTAGAAGAAAAAACGAAAATAGAAGCTGGTCTTAAAAAAATCCACGCCCACGAATGTAGATTACGGGAGATTACTGACTCTATGAAACGATCCAATGTCAGAATCATCGGCATCCCTGAAGGGGTGGAGAAAAACAGAGGTCTAGAAGAGATATTTGAACAAATTGTAGCTGAAAACTTCCCTAATCTAGCAAGGGAAACAAGCATTCGTGTCCAAGAGGCAGAGAGGACCCCATCCAAGCTCAACCAGGACAAACCTACGCCACGGCATGTCATAGTGCAATTCGCAAATATTAGATCCAAGGATACAGTATTGAAAGCGGCCAGGGCAAAGAAATTTCTCACGTACCAAGGCAAAGGTATCAGGATTACGTCAGACCTGTCTACAGAGACCTGGAATGAGAGAAAGGCTTGGGGGGGCATTTTTAAAGCTCTTTCAGAGAAAAACATGCAGCCAAGGATCCTTTATCCAGCAAAGCTGTCATTCAGAATTGATGGAGAAATAAAGACGTTCCAAAATCGCCAATCATTAACCAATTTCGTAACCACGAAACCAGCCCTACAGGAGATATTAAGGGGGGCTCTATAAAGGTAAAAAGGCCCCAAGAGTGATACAGAGCAGCAAGTCACAAC
>NC_048238.1:44671703-44717435 GCF_002007445.2 Ailuropoda melanoleuca
ATGACTGAAAAGGGAGAGGTCACGACCAGCACCATTGAAATTGCAAGGATTATTAGAAACTTTTATCAACAGCTATATGCCAAAAAACTAAACAATCTGGAAGAGATGGAGGCCTTCCTGGAAACCTATAAACTACCAAGACTGAAACAGGAAGAAATAGATTTCTTAAATAGGCCAATTAACTATGAAGAAATTGAGTCAGTGATAAACAACCTTCCAAATAATAAAACTCCAGGCCCGGACAGTTTTCCTGGGGAATTCTACCAAACATTTAAAGAAGAAATAATACCTATTCTCCTAAACTTATTTCAAAAAATAGAAACAGTAGGAAAGCTACCAAACTCTNTTAGAAACTTTTATCAACAGCTATATGCCAAAAAACTAAACAATCTGGAAGAGATGGAGGCCTTCCTGGAAACCTATAAACTACCAAGACTGAAACAGGAAGAAATAGATTTCTTAAATAGGCCAATTAACTATGAAGAAATTGAGTCAGTGATAAACAACCTTCCAAATAATAAAACTCCAGGCCCAGACGGTTTTCCTGGGGAATTCTACCAAACATTCAAAGAAGAAATAATACCTATTCTCCTAAAGCTATTTCAAAAAATAGAAACAGAAGGAAAGCTACCAAACTCATTCTATGAGGCTAATATTACCTTGATCCCCAAACCAGGCAAAGACCCCCTCAAAAAGGAGAATTACAGACCGATTTCCCTAATGAATATGGACGCCAAAATCCTCAACAAGATCCTTGCTAATAGAATCCAAGGGTACATTGAAAGGATTATCCATCATGACCAAGTGGGATTCATACCTGGGATGCAAGCGTGGTTCAACTTCCGCAAATCAATCAATGTGATACATCATATCAACAAGAAAAGACTCAGGAACCATATGATCCTCTCAATTGATGCAGAAAAAGCATTTGACAAAATACAGCATCCTTTCCTGATTAAAACCCTTCAGAGTGTAGGAATAGAGGGTACATTTCTCAATCTCATAAAAGCCATCTATGAAAAGCCTACTGCAAGCATTATTCTCAATGGGGAAAAGCTGGAAGCCTTTCCCTTAAGATCAGGAACACGACAAGGATGCCCACTCTCGCCACTATTATTCAACATAGTACTAGAAGTCCTTGCAACAGCAATCAGAAGACAAAAAGGGATCAAAGGTATCCAAATCGGCAAAGAAGAAGTCAAAATGTCTCTCTTCACAGGTGACATGATACTCTAAATGGAAAACCCAAAAGAATCCACTCCCAAACTATTAGAAGTTATAGAACAATTCAGTAAGGTGGCAGGATACAAAATCAATGCCCAGAAATCAGTTGCATTTCTATACACGAATAACGAGACTGAAGAAAGAGAAATTAGGGAATCCATCCCATTTACAATAACACCAAAAACCATGCGTTACCTTGGAATTAACTTAACCAGAGACGTAAAGGACCTATATGCTAGAAACTATAGATCACTTTTGAAAGATATTGAGGAAGACATAAAAAGATGGAAAAATATTCCATGCTCATGGAATGGAAGAATTAACATAGTTAAAATGTCCATGCTACCCAGAGCCATATACACTTTCAATGCTATCCCGATCAAAATACCGAGGACATTTTTCAAAGAACTGGAACAAATAGTCCTTAAATTTGTATGGAAACCATACGTTACCTTGGAATTAACTTAACCAGAGACGTAAAGGACCTATATTCTAGAACCTATAAATCACTCTTGAAAGACATTGAGGAAGACATAAAAAGATGGAAAAATATTCCATGCTCATGGAATGGAAGAATTAACATAGTTAAAATGTCCATGCTACCCAGAGCCATATACACGTTCAATGCTATCCCGATCAAAATACCGAGGACATTTTTTCAAAGAACTGGAACAAATAGTCCTTAAATTTGTATGGAAACAGAAAAGGCCCCGAATCGCCAAGGAACTGTTGAAAAGGAAAAGCAAAGCTGAGGGCATCACAATGCCAGATTTCGAGCTGTAATATTTATTTTAACCAATATACCCAAAATATTCTTACTTCAACATATTATAAAAAATTCAAACTTTATTGAGCTATTTTTTTTAAAGATTTTATTTATTTATTTGACAGAGATAGAGACAGCCAGTGAGAGAGGGAGCACAAGCAGCGGGAGTGGGAGAGGAAGAAGCAGGCTCATAGCAGAGGAGCCTGATGTGGGGCTCGATCCCATAATGCCGGGATCACGCCCTGAGCCGAAGGCAGACGCTTAAATCGCTGTGCCACCCAGGCGCCCCTATTGAGCTATTTTATTTGACTAACTGAAAAGGACTGAAAAGAGTATTTTATAAATGACAGGGGTTCTGAGTGAAGGATCACACGTAATCATTCTTCTCTTCCTTATTTATATTTTCTAATTCTCCACAATGAACATGTGTTACTTGTTTCATACTGTAATGTCTAAAAAAAGATTTAATTTTGAAAATTTGAGTTTGCATGGACGTGAGGTGGCAATCTTACAAAATTAAACCCTTCCTCACCAAAGAAGTCATCAGCAGCCCTCCTAATAACATTTGGCTAAAATCAAACTCCTAAATTACTTGGTCAGCCACACACAGCAGGGAGCATAAAAATAGGGCAGAACTCTATAACTGTTTTGTCCGAGATCACGTTCACAAACTGACTTCCTGGGATCAGGACCCCACCATTGTCCCAACTGCTAATACTATGCCTGTAAAACCTGCTGCATATCAATATAAATGGGTATATCACCATCGACTTGGTAGAGCTTTTTTTTTTAAGGGCTCGGAGAATGTATATAAAGTGCTTACCACAGTGAGCACAGAGAAGCACACCTCACCCTTCACCTACCTAAATTTTAAATATATTCCCCAGACCCTGTAACATTAACTCACTTCCTCAGACTACATGCTTTCTGTCTCACACCCCCGTTAGCCTTGGACACTGCTCAAAAAGGAACCCCTCCAGTCGTTCCTCTCTCCTGAACTTTCATCCCATATAGCTATGTGCATTTTCTGCCCCCAAACATCCACTGGTCATCGACATTCCTAACTTTTCTCTTGTACCCCCAGCAACCCCATTCCTTGGTAAACAAACCTCTCTAATCCACATCCCCTTCAACAAACCCCTTCTTCACCTTCCTGGCTTAACTGACAACAGCTTCTCCTAGGAGAAAGCCATTTTCCCTATATGAGTGCCACTCAATGTGGTCCACAGACTAATGCTGATCCGTGAGCTGTTTCCCACAGCTCTGTGGTTAACTACAAAAAGTGAGAGTAACCATCCGTAAACTTGTATGGCAATTTGGCTGAGTAATTTTATGTCTATTGTTGAATCTAATAATAAAAAAAATTGGGGCTTATATTTCGTATAGCTTTTTTTGTTTGACCATTTTTCTAGTAATTCATTTTTGATTTTACCAAATAATTGGTCCATTATGGATTAGAAAGTTAAAGAAACAAACCAGCCTGATTCTTAGCCACAGAAAGTCTAAGAAGCACTGTGCTACAGTCTTGTCAGGCAGAAGCTGTGCATTCTACCAGACCGTTATAACTCAGGGCTGCGCTGGGGGTAGACATTCCCCTCACTTTCCAGTGAGACTTTGAGATCGTCTCTTCTCTACCCCTGTGTAAGATCTCTTACTCCTGAGCTTCCTATCAGCTAGCCATGCCTCTTCCCACTCCTCTTCACTGTCAGCTACTCAACTCCCCAACATAACCCTTTCAATCATTAAAGAACCTGCTCACAGATTTCTCTCCATCCCTCGTCCTGCCAATATCCCACATGACATCGTATTGAGTCAGAGGCCCAACATCCTGGCCTCTTAGCTCTCTGACCTTTTCATCTTCAGGGGCTGCACTGCCTATTCCCCTTTCAGCTATCAATTCTCATGGTCATCATCCAGACCTTGTCAACACCTGCAATTGCTCCACATCTGGAATATGAAATTCATACATCACACAATAGGACCACAAATGCAATCATCCATCTTTCATTCATTATACCTGTTCTTTGCCCTCAAAATCCCCTGATCCTACTTTTTACCTATTCTTAACTTCATCTTTTTTCCCCAATCTAGCTTAGATTCTAGCATTCCTCACTTCAGCCATTCTCAACTCTCTTGCCCCACTGCTTTTCCATCACCCCCACATGCAAATCCCAGCCCTGGCTCAATCCAGCTACGTAACACTGGAGCGTTGGACATGGCTGTGGAAAAATCACCCATTGGATCAGTGCCACAAAAATTTCACCCTGTCCAAAATAACTAAGTCACAGAATAGCCAACACAATATCGAATGAAAACAACAAAGCTGGAAGACTGATGCTACCTAACTTCAAGACCTATTGTAAAGCTACCGTAATCAGGGGTGCCTGGGTGGCTCAGCCTGTTAAGCAGCTGCCTTCAGCTCAGGTCATGATCCCAGGGTCCTGGGATCGAGCCCCGTGTCGGGTTCCCTACTTAGTGGGAAGTGTGCTTCTCCCTCTCCCGTTGCCCCTCCCCCTGCTCATGTGCATTTTGTCTTTATCTCTCTCTTAAATAAATAAAATCTTCAAAAACCAAAAAAGATTTGAAAAAAATAAAGCTACAGTAATCAAGACAGTGTCGTACTGACGAAAGATAAGCAGATCAATAGAACAGAACAGAGATCCCAGAAGTAAATCCACATAACTATAGTCAACTAATCTCTGACAAAAGAGCAAATGGGACTAAAAGGTAGTCTTTTCAACAAATGGTACTAGAACAACTGGACATCCACATGCAAATGAATGAATCTAGACACAGACCTTGTACACTTCACAAAAGTGAACTGAAAATGGACCACAGATCTAAATGTAAAATACAAAACTATAGCACTCCTAGAGGATCACATAGGATAAAAATCTAGATGAGCTTGGGTATAGCAATAATGATGTTTTAGATGTAACACTGAAGGCATGATCCATGAAAGAAGGAATTAATAAAACAGACTTCATTAAAATTAAAAACCTGATATTTGAAAGACACTGTCAAGAGAAGGAAAGACAAGCCAAAGACTGGGAGTAAATAGTTGCATAAGACATATCTGATAAAGGATGTTAGCCAAAATATATAAAGAACTCTTAAAAATTAACAAAACAAACCCAATTCAAAAATGGGCAAAAAGATCTCTATAGAAACTTCAGCAAAGAAGATATGCAGATGGAAAATAAGCATATGAAAAGGTGCTCCACATCCTAGGTCATTAGGAAAATGCAAATTAAAACAATGAGATATCACTATACATATATCAGAATAGCCAAAATTCAGAACACTGACAACACCAAATGCTGATGGGGAGGCAGAGTAAAAGGAACTCATTCACTGCCGGTGGGAATGCAAAAATGGTAAGGCCATTTTGGAGGACAGTTTGGCAGTTTCTTACAAAACTGAACATACTCTTAACATACAATCCATCAATCACACTCCTTGGCATTTACTCAAAGGAACTGAAAACTACGTCCACACGAAAACCTACACATGAATGTTTATACCAGCTTTATTCATAACTGCCAAAATTTGGAAGCAACTAAGATGTAGGTGAATGGATAAATAAACTGTGGTACATCCGAACAATGAAATGTTTATTCAGCGCTAGAAAGAAATGAGCTATCAAGCCATGAAAAGGCATGGAGGAAACTCAAATGCATATTACTAAGTGAAAGAAACCAATCTGAAAAGGCTACACATTATATGATTCCAACTATGGATATTCTGGAAAAGGCAAAACCACGGGGACAGTAAAAACGTCAGCAACTGCCAGAGGTTAGGAGGGGAGAGAGAGATAAAGAGGCAGAGCACAGAGAATTTTTTAGGGCAGTGAAACTACTCTGTATGATACGAAAATGTTATTATGGTGGATGTATGTCATTATACGCTTGTCCAAACCCATAGAATGTACACCACCAAGAGGAGACACTGTAGTAAATGGACTTTGGGTGGTAATCATGTGTCAATGTAGGTTCGTTGATGGTAAGGAATTCATCCGGTGAGCAATGTTGACAATGGGAGAGGCTATGAATGTGGGGGCAGGAGAAATTTGGGAAATCTCTGTACCTTCCTCTCAATTTGACTGTGAACTTTAAACTACTCTAAAATTTCAAGTACTGAAAAAATATCTGGGTCATGCTTCCTCACAATCCTCCTGTACTTCCCTGCGCCTGTCTCTCCCATTATCCGCAGTGGCTCCTTCAAGTCCTTGATTCCACTACCTCCCTCTTCTCTCTCAGAAAATGACCCTGCCTACTTCTTAGACAACACGAAGTAATCAGATGGGAACTATCTCAACTTCCCACACCGAATCCACCTCCTTCTGCACCCATCCTTTCCTCCTGTTACAAAGAAACGAATACCCTTCCTCCTTTCTAAAGTCAGCTTTTCCACCTGGGTCGCATCTTTTTTATCTTCTCAATCAAGTAACCCTTCTTTCTTCAGTATCTTCAACCTCTCCGGCCCTCCCTTTCTTCCTTCTCCTTCACAACAGCATTTAAACAAGCTCACCTGGATCTTTACAGATAAAAAAGAAGAGACATTCCCTCCTCTCTGCCCCTCTCTGCCACTTCACAGCCAAATACCTTCTTTGTTTAAACTTGTGCAGGATCCTAATGACTTACTTGGATAGTTGTCACATATACATGGTACAAAACTCAAAAGGTACAAAATTGTGTACAGTGAAAAGTCCACCTACTTGCCACCTGGTATTGTCCAGAGACATTTTATCAGAGCCAAAACCTGTAAGAGGAATTTTCTAGAGTTGCTGTGTATACTTTCTCACCCACTGCTGCAGTCTGATTTTAGTCCCCACCTTCTTTAAAACAGAGCTCATCAATATTCTGACCTCCTTAGTGGTACATGCAATAAGCACTTCTCTCCTTTATCTCACTTGATCTCTTAGCAGCTCTCTACCCTTGACTTCCAGAACACCCCATCTGTCTGATGTCCATTTCTTCAGTTAACAATTAATGAGCCTCATCTCCTCCAGTGCCGTCCATGTTGCAGCAAATGTTGAGAATTCGTTCTTTCTGATAGCTGAGTAATATTATTGTATATATGGACCACAGCTTCTTAATCCAGTCATCTGTTGAAGNTATCATATGATTTCTCTCATCTATGGAACATAAGAACTAGGATGATCGGTAGGGGAAGAAAGGGATAAAGAAAGGGGGGGTAATCAGAAGGGGGAATGAAACATGAAAGACTATGGACTATGAGAAACAAACTGGGGGCCTCAGAGGGGAGGGGGGTGGGAGAATGGGATAGACCGGTGATGGGTAGTAAGGAAGGCACGTATTGCATGGTGCACTGGGTGTTATACGCAACTAATGAATCATCGAGCTTTACATCGGAAGCCGGGGATGTACTGTATGGTGACTAACATAATGTAATAAAAAATCATTAAAATAAATAAATAAATTGGTAAGGGAAAAGTAAAAACAAAACAAAACAAAACAAAAAACACAAAACAATTAATGAGCCTCTCCCAGGCCCTGGTCCAAGTGCCGGGGAGATAAAGACAGAACAAAGCATACAAAAATCCCTGCCCTCATGGAGTTGACATTCTAGCAGGGAAAGCAAACAAGAAACAAAATAAATCAATGTAATCAGTAAAATACACTGTATCATAGTGAGAAGAGCCAAGCAGAAAAATCCAGCAGGAAGGGGAATATATATGCATGCGTATATAACTACACACACACACACACACTGGGGTGGGGGGATGGCAACAGTGCTGAAATTTTAGGTAGGGAAGCCAATAGGTACTGAAATTTTACGTAGGAACTCACTGACAAAATGACTTTTTAAGGTTTTATTTATTTATTTGACAGAGAGAGAGCACAAGTATGGGGAGCGGCAGGCAGAGGGAGAGGGAGAAGCAGGCTCCCCACCCAGCAAGCAGCCCAATGCAGGGCTCGATCTCAGGACCCCAGAATCATGACCTGAGCTGAAGGCAGACGCTTAACCCACTGAGACACCCAGGTGCCCCACAAAATGACTTTTGAATAAATACCTGAAGGGAGTAAGGGAGCAAGCCAGACAGATGCGAGGGAAGAGCATCACAATTAGAGAGAATAGCAAGTACAAAAGCCCTGTGGCAGGAGTGTGCCTAGATTATTGAAGCAATGGAGGGGAGGACAGTGTTCTAGAATAGAGAGTAGGGAGGGGGACAATGATAGGGCATAGGGCAGAAAGGTAATGGGATCATGTAGTAGGGTCTTGTAGGCCATCGTAAAGGACACTGGCTTTTCCTGAGTGAAAAACTGGGTGAAATCCATGGGACAATTATGAGCAGGGATGTGATGTGATCTTAATTATGTCTCTGGCTGCTTCTTCTCTTTCCCACTGCACTCTTTTTCTTCTGCCCACTCCTTAAAGGTTGATGTTTCTGAGGCCTTCTTGCCTAGGCATTCTTCTCTCCTCACTTTCCCTTGTTGATCTTACCCCCAGGGCCCCCTGTGCCTTCTTCATACCTATAACAGCAAGCCAGATCCCTCTGCGGAGTTTCAGACCCCTTCCTCGAAATGCCTCCTGGTACTTCTACTTGATAGCCTCCTTACATATTTCAAATTTCATATGTCCAAATTCAATCTCTCCCTCTGCCTGCACCCTAAACCTGCTCCCTCTTTTGGTAATTGGCACCATAACCTCAGACTGCCTGAGTTTATATCCTGGCTGTCCCTGCCACTTATTAGCTGTGGGATCTTGGGCATGTTACCTCTCTGTGCCTCAGTTTCCTCATACCTAAGGTAGGGATAAAAACTGTTAAGTACATCATAAAGTTATAAAAAATAAAGAGTTAATCCATACAAAGTGTTTACAACAGTGCCTGGTACACAGTTAAGTGTTCTGTATGTGTTGCTATTACCATTCAAGTTATTATCATGTCCTATCATTCTATCTCCTGATTAGCTATCAACTGTGCCCTGCTGTCATCGTTCCTGCCCCTGCCCTAATCCAGGCCCCTGTTATCTCTCACTGGGATTACTGTCCTGCCTTCCTGACTGGGCTCCTGGCCTCTACTCCATCCTCACCCAACTGGCCCTTCACACTGTAGCCGAAGTGATCGTTTTAAAAACACAACCTTGATCCTGTCAACTCTTGCTCAAAACCCCACAGGCTTCCTATTTTTCTTAAAGTAAAGTTTAAACTTACCAGGGTCTAAAAGGCCTTGCCTCTCTGGCCTCACCTATGACCTCTGACATGCAGTGTCAGCTACATAATTTGTGAGGCCCAGTGCAAACGAAAACCAGGGAAACCTTGTTCATAAAACAGAAAAAAAAAAAGCTTTTTCCTTTCCTCTACGGTCTCTCTCTCAACTTGTCATAGGGCTTTTTATTTGTTATTTATTGCCATGCTCCCTCGGCATGAGAATACTCAAGGGGCAAGTACAGGCCACGCCCCGTGACTCAGTGCATAGGATGCATGCACCTAACCCTGACTCTCTTGCACTTGCATCCAGGCCTGGTGCCCCAGGCAGCCAAATGAGAACCTGTTTAGGGAGTGGAGAGGCAGCAGGAGGGAGGACCACATGAGACTAAAAGCTCTAAGTCCCTAGGACACGTTCCATTGTTCCACTGGATTTCACATACAAAACACAAATTCAAAGGTAAAAAGTTATTAAGAATTTCAAGACAACAACCACAGAGCATTAAACCTCAAGCATGGGGTCCCCTTCTGAATATGAGGCTCTGTGTGACTGGTCACACGCCCTTGAAGTCAGCCCTGCTCTAAAAAGTCAGCTGGACTCTCAGTGCCATGCTTTTTCTGGTCTCTGAGTCTCATCACACATGGCTCCCTGTGCCTAGAACATTCCTGCTCTTCTTCTTTCCTGCCACCATGGCACCCCACACACACTATCCCTACTTCAGCACTCACCACATGGACTTGCAGCTTCTTATTTACTTGCTATCTGCCCCCACTACATTTGGCAGACAGCATTGATCTTGTTCACCAGAAGTCCTCACCTTATCCATCTCCCAGTCCTGTTTTATTTATTCTTCAACTCAATGAACATTCATTGAGCTAGATAATTCCTCACATCAGGAAGATGGATGAAAAATCAGACTTCTGGCTGCACTGTCTCAATAATCATCACTGGGACTAATGGCCCTAAATGCTAATTTGCTTCCTTAGTGAAGAGGCCAATTATCCTAGCACCAGGTCTCAAGATTAAGATGAATTATCCCCAGCATGTACCAGAGAGCCTGGTACATGGTAGACATTCAATCAGTAATTGTTAAAGGAGTGAATGCACAAATTCAATAAATGTTGATTGAGAACATCCACTGCCCTCATGGAGTGGACGTTCTAGAGGCGGAGACAGACAAGTGGTACCACAAGTTTCATAAGTAGTAAAAAGTAAAAGAGCAGACTAAGGGGATGAGGGGAAAACACGAATTTGAAGCCTGCACAGAAGGAACTGCGAGGAAACTGAACTATGAATTATACATATATCATCACATTTAATCTCCACAATCAATCAGGGCATTCTGTACAGTATTCAGAGGCAATATAGCACAGGGGTTAAAAATAGAGTTGGGAGCCAAACTGCCTGGGTTTGAATCACCTCTGCCACTTACTGGATGTGTAAAGTTAGATGGAGAGAAGAAGGCAATCTGACCAGGGAGAGCAGGACCTGAAGTAGTGGGTGTTAACACAGACCAAGAGACTTGAACTTCTGCTCCTACCTGTCAGTAACTAAGTAGCACCCCCTTCCCCTGCCACTAAAGAGCAGTGTCTAAACAGGCCTGCAAAAACAGAAGATATAGTAATACCCAGAATCTCATAATACCCAAAATATCCAGGATATCATGAAAATAAGCACTCATTATATCAAGAACAAGGCAAATCACAACTTGAATGAACAAAGGAAATCAATAATCTCAATGCTGAGATGACACAGATGTTGGAATTATCTGACAAGGATTTTAAAGGAGTAATCATAAAAATGTTTCAACGAACAATTACAAACATGCCAGAATCAAATGGACAGAAAATGTCAGCAAAAAAATAGAGAATTTCTGCAAAGTGGAAGATACAGAAAAGAACCAATGGCACTTTTAGAACTGAACACTACAATAACTTTAATGGAAATTCACTGGATGGGCTCAACAATGAAACGGAGACAACAGAGGAAAAAACAGTAAACCTGAAGATAAAATAAAGATTACCCAATTTGAACAACAGAAAGAAAATAGACTGAACTATGAACAACTCTACACCAACAAATTAGACAACCTACAAAAGCGGATAAATTCTTAGAAACATATAATCTACCAAGACTGAATCAGGAAAAAATAGAAAATCTGAACAGACCAATAACTACTATGAAGACTGAATCAGCAAAAACAACAAAAAAAACTTCCAGTTAAGAAAAGCCCAGGACCAGATGGCTTCACCAGGGAATTTTACCCAAATATTTAAAGAAGAATTAATTCCAATTCTTCTCAAACTCTTCAAAAATAATCAAAGAGGAGGGAAGACTCTCAAACTCATTTTAGTAGGCCAGCGTTATCCTGATACCAAAGCCAAATAAAGACACTAAAAGACACTACAAGAAAACTACACACTAATATCCCTGATGAATATAGATGCAAAAATTCTCAATAAAATACTGAATTCAGCAGATTAAAATAAGCATTTACCATAATTAAGTGGGATTTATCCTTGGGATGCAAGTATGTTTCAATATAAGCAAATCAACAAAGGTGATACCAAAAAAAAGAAAAAGAAAGAAAAGAAAAAAATCATGTAATCATCTCAAAAAGCCCAGAAAAAGCATCTGACAAAATTCAACATCTGTCCATGATAAAAACTCTCAAAAAACAGGGTTTACAAGAAACGTGCCTCAACATATAAAGGCCATATACAACAAGCCCACAGCTGACATCATACCCAATGGTGGAAGGTTGAAAGCCTTTCCTGTAAGATCAGGAACAAGACAAGAGTGCTCATTCTCACCACTCCTATTCAAAACAGTATTAGAAATCCCCGCCAGAGCAATCAGGCAAGAAAAAGAAATAAAAGGCACCAAAATTAGAAAGGAAGAAGTAAAATTGTCTCTATCTGCAGATGACATGATTTTATATATAGAAAATTTTAAGATTCTCCACCAAGAAACTTAGATCTAATTAATGAATTCAGTAAAGTTATAGGATATAAAATTATATACAAAAATCAGTAACATTTCTCTGCACTAACAACAAATCATCTAAAAAAATAAAGAAAATCAGCCCATATACAATAGCATCAAAAACTGTAAAATACTCAGGAATAAAAATAACCAAGAAGGTGAAAGATCTCTACACTGAGAACTGTAAGACATCAATGAAAGAAACTGAAGACACAAATAAATGGAAAGATAACCTGTGTTTATGTATTGGAAGAATATCGTTAAAATGTCCATACAAGGAATACTTACACACTGTTGGTTGGATTTCAAATTGGTATAGCCATTATGAAAAAAATTATGGAGGTTCCTCAAAAAATTAAAAATAAAACTACCATATGATGTAATGATTCCACTTCTAGGTAAATACCCAAGGAAACAAAATTGCTATGTTGAAGAAATATCTGCACCTCTATGTTCACTGCAGCATGATTTACAATAACCAACTCATAGAAACAACCTAAGTGTCTACCAAAAGGTGAATGGACAGGGGGCACCTGGATGGCACAGCAGTTAAGCGTCTGCCTCCGGCTCAGGGCGTGATCCCGGCGTTATGGGATCAAGCCCCATATCAGGCTCCTCTGCTATGAGCCTGCTTCTTCCTCTCCCACTCCCCCTGCTTGTGTTCCCTCTCTCGCTGGCTGTCTCTCTCCCTGTCAAATAAATATATAAAATCTTTAAAAAAAAAAGATGAATGGACAAAGAAAATATGACATGCACACACACAAAATGGAATACTATTTTATTACGCCATTAAAAAAAAGAAATCCTACCATTTGCAACAACATGGACAGACCTTGAGGACATTACTCTAAATAAGTCAGTCAGAAAAAGATAAATAACATAGGATCTCACTTATACGTGGAATCTAAACAAACAAACAAAAACCCCAAGAAAACACAAACTCATAGAAAAAGAGCTAAGACCTGTGGTTAATACAGGTGGGGGGATTGAGGATGGGGGCATTAGAAAAGACTGTAAAAAGGTACAAACTTCCAGTCATAAGATAAATAAGTACTTGGGATGTAATGTATGATATGAGGACTATGGTTAACACTGCTATATGGTATATCTGAAAGTTGCTAAGAGAGTAAATCCTAAAAGTTGTCATCACAAGGGGAAAAAAAGAGTTTTGTTTTCTTTCTTTTTTTTGGAGTGTCTATATGAAGTGATAGATAGTAAATAACCTTATCATAATCATTTCATAATATATAAGTCAAGTAATTATACTCTACACCTTTAACTTATACGGTATTGTATGTCAATTATATCTCAACAAAACTGAAAAAGAAAATAGATTAAAAAATACAAACAGAGCTTCAGCAACCTATAAAACTAAAACCAAAGACAATCTGAAATATTTCTACACTGAAAAATAGCATAACCAAACCCCTGAACACAAAAGACAAAGGGAAAAAATCTTTATCTTTTTTTCAGAGAGAGAGCATTTTCAAGCAGAGTGGGGGGAGCAAAGGGAGAGGTAAAGAAAAATATTAAGCAGGCTCCACGCCCAGCACGGAGCCTGACGTGGGGCTTGATCTCACAACCCTGAGATCATGACCTGAGCCAAAATCAGGAGCCGGATGCTTAACTGACTGAGCCACTCAGGCACCACCAAAGGAAAAATCTTAAAAGTAGTGATAAAGAAATGACACATTACATAAAGGAGAACACCAATTCAAGTGAATGACGATCTCTCATCAGAAACTATGGAGGCCAAAAGGAAGTAGCATGATAGTTTTCAAGTGCTGAAAGAAAAGAACAAAAAACCCAGAATCTAATATCAAATGAAAAGACCTTCAGGGGCACCTCGGTGGCTCAGTTGGTTAAGTGGCTACCTTCAGCTTAGGTCATGATCTCAGGGTCCTGGGATCGAGCCCCACGTTGGGCTCCCTGCTCAGCACTGAGTCTACTTCTCCCTATCCCTCTGTGCTCTCTCTTGCTCTCACTCTCTCTCAAAAAAATTAAATCTTTAATAAAAAAAAAAGACTTTCAGGAATCCAAGGGAAATCAAGACATTCTCATATGAAGGAAAACTAAGAGTATTTGTTGCCAGCAGACATATCCTAAAAGAATGGCTAAATGAAACTCTCTAAAAAGATAATGATAAAAGAAGGAATCTTTGAGAAGATCAGGAAGTAAGACAGAACAGGGGAAGGAGTAAAAATATGGGTAAATACAGCATACTTTCCTTACCCTCTTGAGTTTTCTAAATCATGCTTGACAGTTGAAGCAAAAATTGTAACACTATCTGATGTGCTTCTCAATGTATGTAGAGAAAATATTCAAGATAATTATATTATAAACAGGGAAGCATAAAGGAGTTTAAAGGAAGTAAGGTTTCTACTCTTCACTCAAACTGGTAAGATGTCAGTATCAGTTGATTGTGGTATGTTATGTATGTATTATGTTAGTACCAACAGCAAGCACTGAAAAAGCTATACAAAGAGATATATTCAAAAACACAATAGATAAGTCAAAGTGGAATTCTAGAAAATTCCACAGGAGGGCAGGATAAAGAAAACCGAGAAAAGAACAGAGGAAACAAACAGAAAATAAAACAAAACAAAATGACAGACTTAAGCCCTAACACATCAATAACTGCATTAAGTAGAAATGGTCTAAATACACAAATTAAAAGAGACGGGCAGACTGGGTAAAAATAATACTGAACTATATGCTAACTACAAGAAACTCACTTTATATATAATGATGTAAGCTGAAAGCAAAGGGATGAAAAAGGATATACCATGCAACCTTTAATCCAAAGGAGTGGCTATCTTATTATTATATAAAGTAGACTTCCATACAAAAAAATTATCAGAGACAGAGAAGGACATCATAATAATAACAAAACGTCAATCTACCAAGACATAGCAATCTTAAATGCATATGCATCAAACACAAAGCTGCAAAATATGAAGCAATAAATGACAGAACTGAAAGGATTGACACTTGTAGCTGAACATTTCCATACCTCCTTTTCAACACCTGACTGAACTAGATAGGAAATCAGCAACGACAGAGAACAATTCAGCAACACCATCAACCAACAGGAGTAAATCGACATTTATAGAAAACTCAACCCAACAACAGCAGGATTCTTTTCGTTTGACCATGGAACATTTACCAAGACAGAGCATATACCAGGCCATAAAACAAACCTCAATAAACTTAACGAAACTGAAATCACACACAGTATATTCTCTGACCACTAGGAACCAAACCAGAAGTCAGTAACAGAATAACAGGAAAATCTACAAACACACTGCTACGCAATTCATAGGTCAAACATGAAGTCTCTAAAGAAATTAAAAATTACATTGAACTAGGAGCACCTGGGTGGCTCAGTCAGTTAAGCATTTGACTCTTGGTTTTGGCTCAGGTCAGGATCTCAGGGTCGTAAGATCGAACCCAACACTGGGCTCTGTGCTCAGCGTGAAGTCTACTTCAGGTTCTCTTCCTCTCCCTCTGCCCCCACCCTCTCTCTCTCAAATAAATCAATCTTAAAAAAAATTACATTGAACTACACAAAAAGGAAAACATATCAAAATTTGTGGAACACAGCTATATCAGTACTAAGAGGGAAATTAATAACACTAAATGCTTCCATCAGAAAACAGGAAAGTCTCAGATCAATAACCGAAGCTCCCACCTCAAGAAATTAGGTAAAGAGGAGCAAAATAAACCCAAAGCAAGCAGAAAGAAATAATAAAGGCAGAAATCAATGAGACTGAAAACAGAAAGACAATAGAGAATGCCAATGAATCAAAAAGCTTGTTCTTTGAAAAGATCAGTAAAACTGACAAATGTCTACCATGTGAGAAAGAAAAAAGAAGATACAAATTTTCAATATCAGGAATGAAATATCACCACACAGCTAGCCTGTGGGAATACTGTGAACAATTCTACACATTTATATTTGACAACTTAGATGAAATGTATCAATTCTGTGGCAAGCACAAACTACCACAACGTACTCGATATTAAATAGATAACTTTAATAGTCCTAAAACTATTAAATATAATCCATAATCTCCAAACAATTAAATTTTTAAAAGATTAAACAAAGTTAATTAGGCAAAGTATTTAGCATAGTGGCTGGCACATTAGCTAGTACTTGGTAAACAAAGGCCATTACTATTTTTTTCATTATCATTTTATTTAAATCATCACAACCACTCTTGGGAATACAGAGGCTTTGCAGATATGAAATCCTTTGCTAAAGAGTCAGAATTCAAACCCGGTTCTGAAGCCAGTGCCATTTCCTCTAGAGTTTAGAGTCACCCCGGGGGGATGTCCCAACCAATACTTCCCTTATAGATAGGAAAACTGCAAAGGGGTGAGGTTTTGCCAAAGCCCCAGACATCAATAAATGCTCACCAACTAACTCTCCACCAGTGTACGAGTCTCAAAAGTTAAGGTGCATCAGAATCTTCCTTTTTGTTAGAGATCGCTGGGTCCCAGCCCAAGAAGTCACATGTTTAACGAATTCCATTACTGAACCACACTTTGAGAACAGTGTACAATAACGATATGTTAGCCTGCCCATCCCCCAACATCAGAAGCTGTCACACTCCACAGAAAGGGAAGGAATTGAGACAGAATAATGCTCTAAATCAGTGGTTCTGAGGGTGGCCCCCACTCACCTACTGAATCAGAAACCCTATAAGTGGGGCCAACCTATCTTGTCTTTTAACAGGTCTCCCACATGATTCTGATGCATGCTAAAGTTTGAGAACCACTGCTCTACAAATCAAAGTGATTTGCAAAAACCCTGCCCTTTATAGTAGGAGAAATTAAGCCAATACCAATTTCTTTCCGAACCTGGGCTCTGGAGCCAGGTAATTCTAAGTTCAAATCCAGACTTAGAAAGTAATTCCATGAATTGTATACTCTCACCACCAAAATGAAATAGACACCTTCTGTTATAACCTTTCCAGGAAGTAACTTGGCATTACTGTTCCCTAACTGGACTTTAAGAAATCCAGCCTATGGAAGTCATCAGAAACACAGACAGATTTATATCACCTATAGGTATTTGTAGGCTTACCTATTGTGAGCAACCATGAAAAGTCCACGATATTGAGTCATTTTCAGCTGTGTTTAAGTACAATCTTACATGGAGCACTGTGAGCCTAGTGTGTGCGCGTGCAGGTACACAACGCACTGCGTAAGCACCAGCAACCCACCAAGGACCTAGCTGTCAGCTGGCTTCCTTGTTTTCTGCTAGCCCATAGACAGAAGCACGAAGAGACATAAAAACCTGGTCTCTTTCATAGAAAAAACAAATTGAGGCAATTAACCTGTGTCAGGGTGTTCACGGAAACACAGGACCCACCACAGAAATGTGATTAAGGAGGAGCCTGACCCATAAACCCATCTCCGTATTTGTAAATTTGGAATTCTTAAAGGCCTCCTCTGTGGTGTTCATTATAAATGTCAAGTCTCTACTGGCAACAGTGTTCACCATAACGTTTTTCTTTTTGTTTTAGCCAGAACCCCATATCAAAATGAAAAACATTTCCAGAATCCTCAAGTTTCCCTCATATCACAATATTTTATTATAAAAAATTAGAAATAATGTTAAGTATCCAACCACAGAGGAAATGACCAAGTAATTGATGACACATATATATGGTGGGATATCAGAAATGAGGTTTAGAAGAATATTTGACGACCTGGTAAAATACTCACATTATAATGTTAAGTAGGAATAAAAATCAGGCTTTAAAATGGTATTTATAATACAATCCTGTGTTATAAAAATATAGTTTCATATTTTAAGTCAAAAGACAGAAGTTAATGCAATAAAACATTTAACAGTGGATTATGCAGGATAGCAGATTCATAGGTGATTTTTATTTCCTTCTTTATTATTTCTGTCTTTTCTACAGTGAGCATGTCTCACATATGTAATCAGGAAAAAACTTAAAATACTATTTAAAAAAGAAATATCTAACTTTCAGGGTTGGGTGTGGATTGAAATAATTTATGCAAAGTCCCTGTCATGGGGCCTGGCACATGAGAAAGCATTTATTCCAGTTTTCTGTTCCTAGACTGCAGTTAGGGTCTCTATATTGTGGGCAGGAAGGAATTCACTTCCCAGGTTTGAACCAACACACTTCTCACATAATACAAAGCAAAGGCCACAGGCAATGGCTCTTCTTAAGAAGACACATACATTCATTCATTCACTCATTCATTCATTCATTCATTCATTCAAAAATGCACTCAGTATCTATGACATGTTTAGCACTGAACTAGGTTCTGGGGATACCAAAACTGAAAAGATGACATCTCTGCCCTCAAGTAGCTCTGGCTAATGAGTGACACGGTATATTTATGACTATGATATGATGAAATAATTACTTTCAATAAGGATGTACACAAAGTGCAATGGGAACCAGGAGGAAGGAGGCTTTTTACAGAGGTATATGCTGTGCGTTATAAAGCGGAGGACATTAGTGGGAATAGCACACACAAAGAAAGAGGCATAAAGGAGTATAAAATTTTCCTGAACTGTAAGTAATTCAGTTTTGCTGGGACATAAAGAAAGAACCAGGAGGAGGAGTGGCGGGAAATGAGACTGAACAAGTAGATCACAAAGGTCTTGTCTGTCACACAAAGGAGACTGAATTTTACTCTGTAGGGGAACCACCAAAAGAATTTTAAACAGAGGAGTGACTTGATCAGCACTAGCAAAGATACCAGGAATCCTGAAAATCATCTTAATCCCACTTATTTCCAGAGGAAAGAAAAAGGCCCCACCCTGTAGGTCTGTCCTCTCTTAAATAACATGAAGCAGCAAACAGAACTCCACACCTGGCACACAGTAAATACTCAATGAAGATCAGCTGGACGTGAATGTGAACGCGCTACAAGGGGCAATCCCTGCTGAGAGCAGAATTTTAGCAGTACCAGCACCTTCAGTTTAATCTTGGGTGAAACAATAGAAACTCATTTGGAAGGGACTAGTGACAAATGAAAATTGTAGACTCTAACATGCAACAGGAGAAAGGCATCATATACTGTTCTGTTGTACTCCAATGCAAAAATTCCTCTCATGGTTTTCTTTCCATAGCTGAGATTTAAGCCCCAATAATGGGATAACACCAGTTTTTTCCCCACACACTAACCTCTCTGGGATCCTGGGTGACAGGTGCTTATGTGCACACATGGTTAACTAGAGGAAATTCATTAGTGGTTTTACTCCTGCTGTTTTACCCAATATCTCTTCTGCTTAATTCAATTTAGTTGGATGGTTCTGCACTCACTGAGTGCATGCAAAATGCTTTAAATAACCAGGACAGATGTATTAGATATATTTTATAGGCAAAGACAATGGGGCTCAGAGAGGCAAAGCAACTTACCCAAGGACACTCTGATATTAAGTTGCAAAGCCACAACTGAAATCCATGTTTGTTGGACTCAATTATCTCAAGGACATAGTACTGTATCCTACAAAGCCGGAGTCTAAGGCAAAACAAAACTGCCACGATACAAAAATGATACATTCTTTGTGGCTGAAAAAATATTTTGTAAATTAACTCAAAGGGGGGCAAAGAAGAAACATATATGGGAAAAGAGAAAAAGGGGAGACACCAGAAGCCAATGTCAGCTAGGCCCTGGTCTGCAAGGAGGGATGAGAGAACCTGGGTCTGGGAGGTGGGTTGGAGGTAATTCTTTGCCGGAGTCAGGGAAGGGGGGTGTGTGTTTCTGAGCGGGAACCCAAAACTGGGCTGAGAAAGGAGCGAGCAAGTGAGCACCTGTCCAGCCTGGCCTGCCCTCCTTACCTGCCATGAAACCAGTCCTGGCACATGTCACACTCGATCATGAAGCGGGTCACATCATAAGGCAGCCGGCAGAGGCAATACACGGGCACTGAGGCCATCTTCGCCCGGCCTTGGAGCGCTCTGCGGCGGGCCAGGTTCGTAGCGTCAAGAGAAGCAGGAGGCAGCAGCACGCGTCCTTTCTGGACGATGGCTGGGCACAAACAACACTTTTTACCTAGTGAATCAGGTCCCCCAGGGTACCAACCCTCAGTTCACGAATGGGCAGTTAGTGCTGCCTAGATGCAACACAGCTGGTGTGGCTGTAGGGGGCAATCGGAGAAAAGTCCACCCGCCTCTAGAATTTCCTTAAATAAAAGACGGCGTTTGACCGTCAAGGGTTTTGGGTTTTGTTTTGTTTTTTTTTTTCCCCCTCCCTACCTCCTTCGGCCCCAGAGTCAGTGATAACTTCTTTCCGGGTTTCAGGGAAATATCTGACGCCTTTTCAGGAAGCTTCTTTAGTCCCTCACTGTACCCTCTCCTTGCTCACAACCTTTCTTCCCAGGGCTCTATTATGACGTAAACCAGAGCCTAAAGAAATAGGCTGGGATACCTTAGAAAACGCCTCATCCCCAAAATAGGGGGAAGTAGAGAGAGATGAGGGATCCCTGGAAGTTGGCTCAGATTACTCGAGAATTACCTCGATGCCTTCAGGAACAAGGCAAACAAGACTAGGCGCCCAACACAAATCACAGTTCTGGGGTCTTGCTGCGAGTTTAAATGGTCTTCTCCTTCACTCTCAAAATCATTCCATCCCCAACCAATCAGGAGTATCATCACCCCAACAAATGAAAAAAATCTCAATTTCAGAACTGATCCGATCGTCCTCTACTTCAAAGACGACAGGGTTCCCGTTGCACCCCCCAAACTAAAAAGGATCTCCTCTAAACCCCTGAAACTGACTAGAATTTCTTCACACTCCTGCAACTAAGCAAGGATTTTCCGCCCACCGATCAGAAACCGGCAGGCATTTCCTCACAGCCCCCTCAAAGTGACGAGGACTCCCTTGTCCCCCAAAACTGACAGAGATCTCATCACAGATCCCAAGACTGACAGGAATAGTCTTGCAGCCCCGGAAACTTACGAGATCTCCTCACGCCTCCCAAATGACAGGAACCTCCTCACGCCCCAAACCTGACAAGAACGTCTTTCGTCCCAAGCCCTACAGAGACCTCCTCATCTGCAAAGCTGCAGGGATTGCTCACACTCGCGGAGTTCAGTTCCAGCGACGCGCCGGCTGCCGGGCTCGCTCTGGAGCGCCTGGGCGCCTAGCTCAGCGGACGATCAGCCAGCAGTTCCGGCCCCACCGGCAGCGCGCGCCGAATTCTGGGATCGTCACGGCAACGCTGCGAACCTTGCTCGCCTTCCCCCAGAACCACCCGCTGGGTCGCGCGGCCCTGGGCGCCCGGCGGTGCTTCAGGGCAGCTTTCCACACGGTTTTGCCCCGGGCCCGGCGTTAGGGCCTACTGGAGTCCGCGGCTCAGGCCTAGTCCGGTGGCCGCCCGGTGAATAAGCAAACGGCGTCGTCGCTGAGCCAGGAGGAGATCGCCGCGAGCAAACCAACCAGGAATCAGATGCGCCGGCGGCCAGGTCGGAGGGGAAACTGCCCGAAAAGTCGCCGGGAGAAGCCTGGTGGCGGTGAAAGGCGGTTCGAAGTAGTCAATAAAGTTTATTCAAAACAAGGAGGAAGTTGAAGCGGAGAGGGGAGGAGAAATATGGGGTAAACAGCTACCATATTGAGAGTGGCGGCGCCGCCGCGGGGAGGCTACCCTACCGCCATCTTATGAGGGCTGGGCACACGAGGTAACCGCGGCAGAGGCGGGGAAGGGAGGCTAGCGGCTCCCGCGTGACGCCAGCAGAGGCGGGGCGCCACCTTGAGAAAAGGGGACGGGATTCGGCTACCTTTGGACCTGCTCGTTTCCTCTAGGTAACCAATCGAGGCTGAGGACCTTAAGCCACCATCTTAGGCGAGGCAGTCGCTTGGCTCCATTTTGAGTGGGGCCAGAACCTTCCCAGCCTTCCTACTCCTCCGGGTAAACAGGGAGTTAAGTACCCCCCCCCAGGCACCAACATACACACACCAACCCACCCACTCCTCCTCCACCCACTCCTTCCCTACCCCCACACACACCCCCACTCCTCCTCCACCCCCTCCTCCCCCTCCGCAGCCTTCTCGTCCTATGAGAGGAGGTGAAATCGGCGACTGCAAACTGCAAAACTAATGGGTGGCGGCCGGGGCGGGCTTTGGCCAGGGAAGGGGTGGAGTACTCACAGCAGCCTCTGCTCTTTGAGCACATTCAGCGGGCTAGGCTGCCTTGCACGGTCTCCGAAGCATTTATTCTTCACCCTGTAAGGAAAGCTCTGTTGTTATTCCCAAGTGAGGACACAGGTTTAGGGAAGACAAGTGGCTTGAATTTCTGAGCCGGGAAGTTGAACTTTGCACCCTCTACTACCCCCGCGATCTGTCTTTGGTCCCACAGTCGGTCCCTCATTCCTAGTTCCTCCATAAAGCTTCTGTCGACTTCCTAGCTCCCTCTGAATTCTCTTTTCTTTGACTCCATTGTTTCAGTTCAATTTGCTTCAGATACAGTGCAAGGATTTTCATGCACAAGTCCCAGGATTTTCTGACTACAGCCTGAGGGTGGGGTGGGAGAAGGGGTTGAATGAATGGAACTCCACACACATGCTTCAAGATGGCGCTGGTGTTCTCTGACATTCTAGAATATTCTCTAGGAATCCTCTTACTATTTCATTTTCTTAAAGGGTCCCACCACTTTAAACAAGAAAACGTGTGTGCACACCAATTTTCTAAGTGGTGGTGGCTTAGGCCCTGGGGATCCAGTGTTGAAGAGGGACTCTGCAGTGGGGAAATTGCTAGCCAGGGCAGGAGACAAGCTTGCAAGTCAAAAATTGGATTACAAGGTCCAGTAGGTACACAGATACCTCTTGCAAAGTGCAAAGTAAAGTCATGAAAGTGCACCAGAAGCTGCTTACTGCTGTCAAGGAAGGTTTCACGGAGACCTGAAAGTTCTCTAAATTAACAAGCAAGAGCATTGTAGATAAAAGGATCAACATGTACAAATGTATGGAGGCACATGGGAAAACATCCAAAGAGGAGTTAAATATTAGATTTTATCCTGTAAGCAATAACAAACCACTGAAAGTGTTTGAACAAGAGAAACTGAGTCACACTTGTGTCTTAGCCAGGGCGAAATCGAGGTTTAGTGGGACCTGAAGCTTGTACAGTTTGTGAGGTAGGAGTTTAAGGAAAAAATATAGACTTGTGAATACAAAATTAGGCTCCAAGTTAGAGTATTTCTAGAAGCTATTCCTACACCTGGATAATAGCTATAAATAGAAGAGATACAATGTCTCACTAAACCCAAACTAAATGTAACCCCTAAATCAACTTCCATATAGCTGGGTCTCAAAAAAACCAGGCAGCTCCAACACCACCTAATACAAGAGAAAGTGTGACTAGGAGGAAACCAGTGGAAGGGGAAAGCAGTTTTAACCAATTGGGCTTTAAATATATTTTGCAAACTTTATAAAAACATATGACCCTGTGACCATATGGCAGGTGATAGGTCCTGCAGCTAAGGCTTTCTTAGCTTCACAAGGAGGCAAGGGGGGCTCATTTTGGCCATAATAAAATTGGAAAGACACAAAGAAGATTAACATGTCCTCTGCACAAGGATGACATGCAATGTTATGAAGTCTTCCATAATAAAAAGGAGAAATAAAGGGAGACAGGAAGGAGGAGGCTGTTGCATTAGTAATGAAAAAAAAGATGAGGCCTGAATTAGGATAGCTGCAACACAGGTAGAAAAGGATTAGATAAGTGGGATATTTTGGAGGTTGAATAGGCAGGGCTTAGAGACTAATTGAAAATAGTAGGTGAAGGAGTGAAAGGAGTGTGAGTTCATTTCTGGGTTGGGTGTCTGGAATGGATAATGGTGCCATTGACTGAACTAGAGTACACAGAAGGAAAAGCAGGTTTGGTGGGGAAGAAGAAACTAAGTTCAGTTTGGAGCACATTGAGTTCAAGTGTGTGGGGGACATTAATTCACTGGCCCAGAAATTTTTGAGCATCTACTATGCACCAGGCACCATGCTAGGTGCTGAGGATGTAGCGATAACCCCGATAAGATCCTGGCCTCCGTGGAGCTGACATTCTACTCAAGGATCAGTCAATAACCAAACAAATACAGTTTATTCATGTATTTATTGAGCACCTGCTATATACCAGTCACTGTTCCTAGCACTGGGGACTCAAGGCAAACACAAAAAGACAAGGTCCCTGCCCTCCTGTGGATTCACATTCCAGCTAGGGAAACAGACAATAAAGTGAGTCAAACACAAGAATTTCAGATTGCAGTGAGTGCTATGAGCAAGTTAGAAGATAGACCAGGGATGTACTGTATGGTGACTAACATAATATAATAAAAAATATCATAATAAAAACAGAAGATAGAGAAAGATCTGGGTAGAAGTTAGTCCGTTTTAGATAGGGTACTCAAGGAAGGCCTCTTGGAGAAGGTGACATGTGATCTGAGATCTGAATAATACAAAGTGGCGAGGGACGGGACAGAAGGAATAAAAAGTGCAAAAGTCGTAATGGGGTCGGGGGGTAGTTCAGGATGCCCTTTCAATAACAATTCCTGAACATTTATGATGGACTGGGCCAGATACAGGTGGTGACTGGGGTGGGGTCTCCAGCCATGAATAAGAGACCCTGTATTCACCCTTAAGAAGTAAACAGTCTAATGAGGGAGTCAAGGTTCATTGAACAACACAAGGCCGAAAAAAGTCAAACCCTAAGTGTTGCCTATACAGGTGTCAGCAACATGTGTGGGAACAAAAAGCCACAATTAATTCAAACATGTTCACTTAGTATGTCAGGAAAAGCCTTCACAGGAGCTGGCATCTGACCCAGGTACAGTAGTACTCATCCCTGAAAGTTCCTCCCCAGTGTTCTTGGGAGGTAGGGTGGGGGTGCTAAAGGGTAATGGGAAAGGCAAAGCAGACAGGGAGGTGAATCTGAGGCAGATTTTGCAACAAAGGAACTCTTGGCACTGCCATGGGTAGGAGGCTGCTGGCTGCAGCCCTGGAAATGTGTTGTCTGGATGTGTCCCTCACAGCAGCCGTCCATGATGTAAACTGGCTGCTGTAGAAGGAAGCTGCCCTGGAATCTTTCCTCCCCTACCCCACCTCCACTTAACAGTTATGAACATTTCCTTTTAATTGCAGATGCAATAGTAAATGCATTCCCACTGTAAACATTCAAACAGGCTGAAGATACCCTCTGACCACTACTCAATCCCTGTTTGCTTCCTTAAGGGGAACCTCAGTGGCTTCTTTTCTAATTCATCTCTCTGCATATGTTATGTACATTTAACTGTTGAGATGAAAAATGATAAGGGCTAAAGTGGACTGTAAAGTACAGGAGAAAGGGGGAAATGGGAAAAATCACACAAGGAAGAACAGGCTTGCTCCAAAACAGACTGGGAAGTACAAGGACAGTGAAAACAAAAGAAAAATAATGACAGATAACATTATCTGAGGATTTACTATGTGCTAAGCACTGTTCTAGGCTCCTTATATGCATGCATTAACTCAGTCTTTAAAGTACCTCTTGTACTATCCCCATTTTAAGGATAAGGAATACAAGCATATCTTGAAAATATGGTGGGTTCAGTTCCTGAGCACTGCAATGAAGTGAATATTATGATAAAGTGAGTCAAATGAACTTTTTGGTTTCCCAATGCATATAAAGGTTATGTTTACACTATACCAGTCTATTCAGTGTGCAATAACATTATGTAAAAGAACCAACATAGATACCTCAATTTAAAAACACTTTATTGTTGGGGCACCTGGTTGGCTCAGGCAGTAGAGCATGTGACTCTCGATCTTGGGGCCATGAGTTCAAGCTCCATGTTGAGCACCAAACTTACTTTACAAAATCCTTTATTGCTCAAAAATGCTAACATTCATCTGACCTTTCAGCGAGTTATAATCTTTTTGGTGGTGCAGGGTCTTGCCTTGATGTTGCTGGCTGCTGGCTGATCAGAGTGGTAGATGCTGAAGGCCAGGGTGGCTGTGGCAATCTCTTAAAATAAGACATCAATGAAGTTTGCCACATGGATTGACTCTTCCTTTCAGAAATGATTTCTCTGTAGCATGTAGTGCCATTTGATACCATTTTACCTACAGTAAAACTTCTTTCAAAAGTGGAGTCAGTCCTTCAAGCCCTGCCACTGCTTATCAACTAAGTTTATGTCATATTCTACACCGTTTGTTGTCATTGCAACAGTCTTCACAGCAGCTTCACCGGGAGTAGACTCCATCTCAAGAAACTACTTTCTTTGCTGATCCATAAGAGGCAACTCCTCATCCATTAATTGTATCATGAGATCATGGCAATTCAGTTACACCATCAGGTTCCACCTCCAATTCTAGCTCTCTTGCCATTTCTACCACATCTGCAACTACTTCCTCCACTGAAGTCTTGAACACCTCAAAGTCAAAAGTCATCCATGACTTTTTTTAAAGAATAGCCTACATTTTGTTTAAAACCAACTAAGCACTGATAAAAAAATCTATCACGGCAGCTGTGATCGCACAACAAAACTTAACAATAAGAACTGGGCATGTAATTCATTCCTCACATCATCTGCTGGGCCTGGCAGAGGACACCCACCTCCACCAGAGCCTCAGAGGAAGAATGAGACCCCTGATGGAGAGGGCTCAGGAGGCAGGCACCCTGCCCTTCTCCAAGCTTGTGAAGGGAAGGGGCTATGCAGCTCTGGTTGTCTGCTCTGCACTCCTCCTGGGCCATGGGGTGGACCCTGATCAGCAACTCCTTAGTGGCAGTGAGTGGAGGGAGAGGGGTGAGGAACCATCTGGAGCTGTGCAGACAATGTGAGTCCCCCTTTCTCCTTCAGTGTCTCTGAAATCCCCACAGGGCATCTGATGGCCATTGCAGGGTCCTCGTTGCAGGCACAAGTCTATAAAGCAATCACCTTTTCTTTGGCTGAAGGCAAATCAAGATTCTGAGAGGGAAAACGCTCTGCTTGGAATCAACTTCTTCTAAACTTTTGTTAATGTTGATATGTTGACTTCTTCCCATGAATCTTGAATGTTCTTAATGATATCTGGAAAGGTCTGGAAGGTTTTCAACTTACATTGCCTAGATTCATCAAAGAAATCATTATGGCAGCTATACTGTTAGGAAAGGTATTTCTTAAATAATGACTTGAAAGTTGAAATTACTCCTTGATTCATGGGCTACAGAATGGATGTTGTGCAGCAAGCATGAAAACAACATTAACTTCATTGTACATCTCTATCAGAAATGTTGGGTGACTGTGTACACTGTCCTTTGGAAAGGAATCTTTTTGTCTGAGCAGTAGGCTTCTATAGTGGACTTAAAATATTCAATAAACCATGTAAACAGATGTGTTGTCATCCAGGCTTTGTTCCATTTATAGAGCACAGGCAGAGTAGATTTAACATAATTCTTTTTTTTAAGAAGTAAACTCTATGCCCAATGTGTGGCTCAAACGCATGACCCTGAGATCAAGAGTCACATCCTCTACCAAATGAGCCAGCCAGGTGCCCCGTTAAGGGCCCTAGGATTTTCAGAATGGTAGATGAGCATTGACTTCAGCTAAAAGTCACCAGCTGCATTTGCACCGAACAAGAGTCAGCCTGAAGCCAGGGATTGGCTTCTCCTCTCTAGCTCTGAAGTCCTTCCAATCGAAGGCCATTCTGTCTACATTGAAAATTTGTTGTTTAGTGTAGCCACCTTCGTGAATTACCTTAGCTGGATCTTCTGGAGAACTTGCTGCAGCTTCTACATCCAGCACTTGCTGCTTCACCTTACACCTTTGTGTTATGGAAACTACTTTCCTTGAGCCTCATGAATCAACCTCAGCTAGCTTCAAACTTTCCTGCAGCTTCCTCACCTCTTGGCCTTCCCACAATTGAAGAGTTAGGGCCTTGCTCTGGATTAGGCTTTGGCATAACGGAATGTTGTAGCTGGTTTGATCTTCTATCCAGACCACTAAACTTCCTCCATATCAGCGCTAAGGCTGTTTCACTTTCTTTTTTTAAAAAAATAAATATTTAATTTATTTATTTATTTGATAAATAGAGCAAGCACAAGCAGGGGGAGCGGCAGGCAGAGTGAGAAGCAGGCTCCCCACTGAGCAGAGAGCCTGACGTGGGGCTCAATCCCAAGACCCTGGGATCATGATCTGAGTTGAAGGCAGATATTTAAATGACTGAGCCATCCAGGCGTCCCAAGGCTATTTCACTTTCTTATCATTTGTGTGTCCACTGGAGTAGTAATTTTAATTTCCTTCAAAAACTTATCTTTTGCATTCACAATTAGACTGTTTAGTGCAAGAGACCTAGCTTCTGGCCTATCTCGGCTTTCAACGTGTCTTCCCCACTAAGCTTAATCATTTTTAGCTTTTGATTTGAAGACCCGTAACTCTTCCCTTCACTTGAACACTTAGAGGCCATTGTAGGGTTATTAACTAGCCTAATTTCAATATTGTTGTGTCTCAGGGAGTAGGGAGGCCTGAGGAGAATGAGAGAGATGGGGAACAGCTGGAGGGTGGAGCAAACAGAACACAACAATATTTATCAATTAAATTTCCTGCCTTATATGTGCGCAGTTCATGGTGCCCCAAATAACAGTAGTAACACCAAAGATCACTAATAAGAGATCACCATAACAAATATAATAATAATGAAAAAGTTTGAAGTATTTTAAGAATTACCAAAATGTGACACAGAGACACAAAGTAAGCAAATAATGTTGGAAAAAAGGCACAAATAGATTTGCTGGTTGCAGGGTTGCCATAAACCTTCAATTTGTAAAAACAAACAAACACACACACACACACAAACAAAACCCTACTATATGCAAAGCACAATAAAGCAAAGTGCAATAAAACGAGGTATGCCTCTGTAGAGACTTTATCACTTGCTCAAGGTCATATAGCTAGTACGTATCCAAGATGGAGTTCCTGGTGATACGGGTCCAGAGTCTAAGCCCTTCACCACTCCATTATTCCACTAGTTGGATTTAAAAACAACTGGTGTTTCTAAGATCGATGTAGTGGGGGAAGGTAATCAACCATTCTTTGCATAATTTGAATCACAGAAAGCAAAATAGGGTTTACACTCACTTGGGATAAAGACTAGCAGGATGGTCCCTCGGGTGCCAAACTAGGTAGGTTAAGGACACCAACCCACTCCTCCAGGGCTAGCTTTAAGAATGTGCCACCTGTGGGGTTGCTGTCTTGACGTTCTTAATAATTTTATCTTCGAACTTGTGTCTTGTACTTGTAGTCCAATGTGACTTTGGAGTTTACGCACGAGCAGTAGAGATACGCTGGATGGCAATGTGCGCAGCACATGGGCATAGTAGGTTATGTGCATGCTGAGCGTTGGTCAGGCTGCCTGGCATGCACAAGCACATCTGGGGCAGTCTGGGGCACCATGCAGCCGGGAGGGGAGACAGTGGGCCAGTGACAATGGTGGCAGCAGTAGCAGAAGCAGCAGTGGGGGGGGGAAATGGCGATAGCCCTGAGAGAAAGGATGGCTTCTGCCTAGAGGCAGTGATGGGGCCCAGGTGAGAGCCAATCTTGCCCTTCTGTCAGCAGAGCCTGTCCTTGCAGCGTCTGCAAAATATTAACTCTGGCTTGAGCACTGGAACAGGAACTGCTGGTGCCCAGGCAGTAAACTTTGTCAGTAAATTGTTACAAAATAAAAGTGTATCCATGGACATTGCAGTAAAGAACATCGGGAGTTAAAATCCTTTGAAGAGTTTAGAATCTCTGGTTTTGAAAACTGCTGCAACATTGCAACAAATACCCACAGGCATAAAAATGGAAATGAAATTTAAAGATCATCACATTAGACACATTTGATGAAAGCTTCCGATGAGCTGATTATTAATGAGGAAGACAGTTTAAAAGTGTTTTCCTTGTAACTAAAGATACAGAGCTAGAATACATAAACAGGCATTTTGAGCTATGGATAAATTGTGAAACCATTTTCCATTTCTTGTATGAACTTGTCTTTGTCTGCGTAGGCTGCTATAGCAAAATTTTATTTCTGGAGGCTAGGAAGTCCAAGAACAAGGGTTTGGCAGATTCAGGGTCGGGTGAGAGCCCACTTTCTGGTTCATATCTATGGCCATCGTCTTGCTATGTGGTGGAAGGGGTGAAGGAGCTCTTTGGGGTCTCTTTTATAAGGGCACTAATCTCAGTCATAAGGGCTCTGCCCTCAAGGCCTAATCATTTACTAAAGGCACCACCTCCTGATACTATCACATTGGGGGTTAGGTTTTTAACACATAAAGCTGGGCAGAGGGACACAAGCGTTCAGTCTATAGCAGAGCTCCACAAGTTACAGGAAATGTCAGAGGAAACACCAAATGCCATTGTATAAATTTATATTTAAAATTCGATTCAGACTTTCACAAAATGATTTGTATGAAGAGTTAATTTTTTTAAAAGAGTTTATTTATTTGTTTATTTGACACAGAGAAAGAGAGAGAGAGCGCACAAGCTGGGGGAGTGGCAGGCAGAGGGAGAGGGAGAAGCAGGCTCCCCACAGAGCAGAGGGAGCCCAATGTGGGGCTCAACCCCAGGACCCCAGGATCATGACCTGAGCCAAAGGCAGTCACTTAACCAACTGAGCCACCCAGGCGCCAAAGAGTTAATTTTTTTTTTTTAGAAAAATTCTTTCACAAGAGTTATCAGCTCTAGATGCATTAAAATTTTTCTTTTGAAATAACTTATCAGAAATCCATCATAATGTTGCCACAGCCCACAAAAAACAGTCACAGTAATAGTTGCACCAACAGAGAATTCCCTTTCAAAATGAAAAGTTATCAAATATTATTTGCGACATTGTGACTGATGGTGCTTTCCATTATATTGGTTGGAAATAAAGTTGCTAAATCTAAAAAACAAAATGAATGAATAGACAAGCAGAATCAAACCTATAACTACAGAGAACAAACTGATGGTTTCTGGAGGGGAGGGGGTTGGGGGGATAGGCAAAATGGGTGTAGAGGAATGAAATACAAGCCTCCAATTATAGAATGAGTAAGTCATTCTAGTAAAGGTACAGCATGGGGAACATGGTCAATGATACTTTAATAATATAGTCAATGATACTTTAATAGTCAATGATACTTTGTATGGTGACAGATGGTAGCTACACTTGAGGTGAGCACAGCATGATGTATGGAGGAGTTGAATCACTATGTTGTACACCTGGAACTAATGCAACATTGTGTGTAAACCATAAAATTAAAAAAAATTAAAAGAAAATGAGGTTCCTAAAAATATAAATTTTGATGACTAATTGAATTTGCAGAAAAGGGAGCCAGAACTTTTTATTCTTTAAAGTTTTTCTTTACATTCCACTAGTTAACATGCAGTGTAATATTAATTTCAGGTGTACTATATAATGATTCAACACTTCCATACATCACCAGGTGCTCATCATAAGTGCACTCCTTAATCCCTATCACCTATTTAACCCCTTCCTCCCAACCACTTTCCTTCTGGTAACCATCAGTTTATTTTCCGTAGTTAAGAGTCTGTTTCTTGGTTTGTTCTCTCTCTCTCTTTTTCCCTTTGCTCATTTGTTTTGTTTCTTAAATTACACATATGAGTGAAATCATATGGTACTTGTCTTTCTGTAACTGACTTACTTGGCTTAGCATTATACTCTCTAGCTCCACCGACGTCGTTGCAAATGGCAGGATTTTGTTCAATTTTATGGCTGAGTAATAGTCCATTGTGCATGGATATATACACAGATATTTATATATAATATGGAATATATAGATGTGGGATATATATACACATACACATATGTAGATATATTATAGATATTATAGGTATTTATATTATAAATATATCTATATTATATCTGTATATGTGTATGTGTATATATAAGAATCAGTATGTATGTGTATATATATATATATATATATATATATCCCATGTCTTCTTTATCCATTCATCAGTCAGTAGACACTTTGGCTGTTTCCATAGTTTGGCTATTGTTGATAATGCTGTTATAAACATCAGGGTGCACGTACACTTTGAATCCATATTTTTGTATTCTTTGGGTAAATACCTAGTAGTGAAATTGCTGGCTCATAGTGTAGTTCTATTATTGACTTTTTGAGGAACCTCCATACTGTTTTCCAGAGTTGGTTGCACCAGTTTGTATTCCCACCATCAGTGCAAGAGCGTTCCCCTTTCTCCACATCCTCATCAATACTTGTTTCTTGTGTTGTTGATTTTAGCCATTCTGACAGGCGTGAGGTGATATCTCATTGTACTTTTGATTTGCATTTCCGTGATGATGAGTGAGGTTGATCATCTTTTCATGTGTCTGTTGGCCATCTGGATATCTTCTTTGGAAAAATATCTATTCATGTCTCCTGCCTATTTCTTAATTGGATTATTCATTTTTGGGGTGTTGAGTTTTATAAGTTCTTATGTATTTTGGATACTAACCCTTCATTGGATAGGTCACTGGCAAATATGTTCTCCCATTTTGTTAGTTGCTGTTTTAGTTTTGTTGATTATTTCCTTTGCTGTGTAGAAGCTTTTTATTGTGGTAGTCTCAACAGTTTATTTTGCTTTTATTTGCCTTGCCTCAGGAGACATATATAGAAAGAAGTTCCTATAGCTGATGTTAAAGAAGTTACTACCTGTGTTCACATCCAGGATTTTGATGGCTTCAGATCTCATATATAGGCGACTAATCCATGTTGAATTTATTTTTGTGTGTGGTGTAAGAAAGTGCTCCAGTTTTCCCAACACCATTTGTTGAAGAGACTGTCTTTTTCTAATTGGATATTCTTTCCTGCTTCGTTGAAGATTAATTAACCATAGAGTTGTGAGTTCATTGCTGGGTTTTCTTTTCCGCTATATTGATCTACATGTCTATTTTTGTGCCAATACCATATTTTTTATAATAATGTTTTTTATTATATTATGTTAGTCACCATACAGTACATCCCTGGTTTTTGACGTAAAGTTCGATGATTCATTAGTTGCATATAACACCCAGTGCAATACATGCCCTCCTTACTACCCAGCACCAGCCTATCCCATTCCGCCACCCCCCCGAAGCCCTTAGTTTGTTTCTCAGAGTCCATATTCTCTCATGCTTCATTCCCCCTTCTGATTACCCCCCCTTTCTTTACCCCTTTCTTCCCCTACCGATCTTCCTAGTTCTTATGTTCCATAGATGAGAGAAACCATATGATAATTGTCTCTCTCTGCTTGACTTATTTCACTTAGCATTATCTCCTCCAGTGCTGTCCATGGTGCAGCAAATGTTGAGAAAGCATTCTTTTTGATAGCTGAGTAATATTTCATTGTATATATGGACCACATCTCTTAATCCAGTCATCTGTTGAAGGGCATCTCGGCTCCTTCCACGATTTAGCTATTGTGGACAATGCTGCTATGAACATTGGGGTGCATATGGCCCTTCTCTTCACTATGTCTGTATCTTTGGGGTAAATACCCAGTAGTGCAATTGCCGGATCATAGGGTAGCTCCATTTTTAACTTTTTAAGGGACCTCCACACTGTTTTCCAGAGTGGCTGTACCAACTTGCATTCCCACCAACAATGTAGGAGGGATCCCCTTTCTCCACATCCTCTCCAACAATTGTTGTTTCTTGCCTTGTCNCCAGCAATTGTTGTTTCTTGCCTTGTCAATTTTTGCCATTCTAACGGGCGTAAGGTGGTATCTCAGTGTGGTTTTGATTTGCATTTCCCTGATGGCTAATGATGTTGAACATTTTTTCATGTGTCTGTTAGCCATTTGTATGTCTTCATTGGAAAAGTGTCTGTTGATATCTTCTGCCCATTTTATGATTTGTTTCTCGTAATACCGTAATTTTTTAATATAACTTGAAGTCCAGAATTATGATGCCTCCAGCTTTGCTTTTCTTTTTCAAGATTGCTTTGGCTATTTGGGGTCTTTTATGGTTCCATACAAATTTTAGGATTGTTTTTTCTTGTTCTGTGAAAAATGCTATTGGTATTTTGATTGTATCATATGTGTAGATTACTTTGCGTTGTATAACATTTTAACAATATATGGTCTTCTAATCTATGATCATGCAATGTCTTTCCATTTCTTTCTGTCATCCTCAATTTCTTTCATAAGTGTTTTAATTTTAATTTTTTTTAAAGATTTTATTTATTTATTTGACAGAGATAGAGACAGCCAGCGAGAGAGGGAACACAGGCAGGGGGAGTGGGAGAGGAAGAAGCAGGCTCCCATCAGAGGAGCCTGATGTGGGGCTCGATCCCAGAACGCTGGGATCACGCCCTGAGCCGAAGGCAGACGCTTAACGACTGAGCCACCCAGGCGCCCTTCATAAGTGTTTTATAGTGTTCAGAGTACAAGTCTTTCAATCTTTGGTTAGGTTTATTCCTTATTATCTACTTATTTTTGGTACAGTTGTAAATGGCATTATTTTCTTAATTTTTCCTTCTGTTTCTTCATTATTGGTGTGTAGAAATCCAATGGGTTTATGTACATTGATTTTTTTATCCTGCGACTTTACTGAATGTTTCTCAGTTCTAGCAGTTTTTTGGTGGAGTCTTTCAGGTTTTCTATATACGGTATGTCATCTGTGAATAGTGAAAGTTTGACCACTTCCTTGCTGATTTGGATGCCTTTTATTTCTTTTTATTGTCTGATTGCCGTGGCTAGGACTTTCAGTGCTATGTTGAATAAAAGTGGTGAAAGTGGGACATCCTTGTCTTGTTGCTGACCTTAGGGTAAAGGTATCAGTTTGACCCATTCAGGATGATGTTCGCACTGGGTGTTATATATATAAGCGAAGAATTACTAAATTCTATACCTGAAACCAATTTTGCCATATCTATTAACTAACTAGAACTTAAATAAAAACTTGAAATAACAATTTTTTAAAAAAGGATGATGTTTGCTGTGGGGTTTTCATAGATGGCCTTAAGTATGATGAGGTATGTTCCTTCTAAACCTACATTGCTGAGGGTTTTTTTTTTTTTTTTTTTTTTTAAAATTTTTTTTTNTTATTTATTTGACAGAGATAGAGACAGCCAGCGAGAGAGGGAACACAAGCAGGGGGAGTGGGAGAGGAAGAAGCAGGCCCATAGCAGAAGAGCCCGATGTGGGGCTCGATCCCACAACGCCGGGATCACGCCCTGAGCCGAAGGCAGACGCCCAACCGCTGTGCCACCCAGGCGCCCCTGCTGAGGGTTTTTATCATGAATTGATGATGTATTTTGTCAAATGTTTTTTTCTACATCTCTTGAAATGATATCACTCTTGTTTTTTAATAAGTTTTATTATATTATGTTAGTGTCCATACAGTACATCCCTAGTTTTTGATGTAAAGTTCCATGATCATTACTTGCATATAATACCCAGTGCACCATGCAATACATGCCCTCCTTACTACTCATCACCGGCCTATCCCATTCCCCCACCCCCTCCTTCTGAAGCCCTCAGTTTGTTTCCCAGAGTCCATAGTCTCTCATTGTTCATTCCCCCTTCTCTTTACCCCCCATTACTTCTTCCCTTTCTTCTCCTACTGATCTTCCTACTTCTTATGTTCCATAAATGAGTGAAACCATATGATAATTGTCTTTCTCTGCTTGACTTATTTCGCTTAGCATTATCTCCTCCAGTCCTGTCCATGTTGCAGCAAATGTTGAGAAATCGTTCTTTTTGATGGCTGAGTAATATTCCATTGCATATATATGGACCACATCTTCTTAATTCAGTCATCTTGATCATATCATTCTTATCCTTTCTCATATTAATGTGATGTATCAGGTGGATTGATTTGCAAATATGGAACCACCCTTGCAACACAGGAATAAATCTCACGTGATTATGGTAAACAATTTTCTTCTCAATGTGAGACAGGAATCCATCAAAATTCTAGAGGAGAACATAGGCAGACATCGGCCAGAGCAACCTTTTTCACGACACATCTCCAAAGGCAAGAGAAACAAAAGATAAAATGAACTTATGGGACTTTATCAGGATAAAGAGCTTCTGCACAGCCAAGGAAACAGTCAAAAAAACTAAGAGACAGCCCACGGAATGGGAGAATATATTTGCAAAGGACACCACAGATAAAGGACTGGTATCCAAGATCTACAAAGAACTTCTCAAACTCAATACACGAGAAACAAATAAACAAATCATAAAATGGGCAGAAGATATGAACAGACACTTTTCCAATGAAGACATACAAATGGCTAACAGACACATGAAAAAATGTTCAAAATCATTAGCCATCAGGGAAATTCAAATCAAAACCACACTGAGATACCACCTTACGCCAGTTAGAATGGCAAAGATAGACAAGGCAAGAAACAACAATTGTTGGAGAGGATGTGGAGAAAGGGGATCCCTCCTACATTGTTGGTGGGAATGCAAGTTGGTACAGCCACTCTGGAAAACAGTGTGGAGGTCCCTTAAAAAGTTAAAAATTGAACTACCCTATGACCCAGCCATTGCACTACTGGGTGTTTACCCCAAAGATACAGACGTAGTAAAGAGAAGGGCCATATGCACCCCAATGTTCATAGCTGCATTGTCCACAATAGCCAAATCATGGAAGGAGCCGAGATGCCCTTCAACAGATGACTGGATTAAGAAGCTGTGGTCCATATATACAATGGAATATTACTCAGCTATCAGAAAGAACGAATTCTCAACATTTGCTGCAACATGGACGGCACTGGAGGAGATAATGCTAAGTGAAATAAGTCAAGCAGAGAAAGACAATTATCATATGATTTCTCTCATCTATGGAACATAAGAACTAGGAGGATCGGTAGGGGAAGAAAGGGATAAAAGAAAAGGGGGGTAATCAGAAGGGGGAATGAAAAATGAGAGACTATGGACTATGAGAAACAAACTGAAGACTTCAGAGGGGAGAGGGTTGGGGGAATGGGATAGACTGGTGATGGGTAGTAAGGAGGGCACACATTGCATGGTGCACTGGGTGTTATACGCAACTAATGAAGCATCGAACTTTACATCGGATTCCGGGGATGTACTGTATGGTGATTAACATAATATAATAAAAAAATCATAAAAAAATAATTTTTCTTAATGCATTGTTGGATTCCGTTTGCTAGATTTTTGTTGAGGGCTTTTGCATCTATGTTCATTAGAGATAGGCCTGTAGTTCTCTTTTCTACTGGTGTCTTTGATATCAGGGTAATGCTGGCCTCATAGAATTAATTTGGAAGTTTTCCTTCCTTTTCTCTTTTTTGGAATAGTTTGAGAATAGGTATTAACTCTTCTTTAAATGTTTGGTAGAATTTGCCTGTGAAGCCATATGGTCCTAGACTTTTGTTTGTTGGGAGGGTTTTGTTGTTGTTGTTGTTGATTCAATTTCTTTGCTGGTTATCAGTCTGTTCAATGTTTCTATTTCTTCCTGTTTTCAGTTTTGGTAATTTATATGGTTTTAGGAATTTATCCATTTCTTCTAGGTTGTCCACTATGTTGATATATAGTTTTACATCATATTCTCTTATGTTTGTTTGTATATCTGTGGTATTGGTTGTTATTTCTCCTCTCTCATTTGTGATTTTATTTATTTGAATCCCTTCTCTTTTTTCTTGATAAATCTGGCTAGAGGTTTATCAATTTTATTGATTTTTTTCAAAGAACTAGCTCCTGGTTTCATTGACCAGTTCTGTTGTTTTCTATTTTGTATATCATTTATTTCTGCTCTAATCTTTATTATTTCCTTCCTTCTGCTGGTTTGAGTGTTCATTTGTTGTACTTTTCTAGCTCCTTTAGGGGTAAGGTCAGTTTGTTTATTTGAGATTTTTCTTGCTTCTTGACATAAGCCTGTACTGCTCTAAACTTGTTTTAGAACCACTTTTTCTGCATCCCAAAGTTTCAGACTGTTGTGTTTTCTTTTTCATTTGTTTCCATATTTTTAAAAATTTCTTCTTTGATTCCCTGGTTGACCCATTCATTCTTTTGTAGCATGTTCTTTAACCTCCATATATTTGTGGTCTTTTTAGTTTTTTTCTTGTTTGACTTCTAGTTTCATAGCATTGTGGTCAGAAAAGATGCATGGTATGACTTTGACCTTATGGAATTTGTTGAGGCTTATTTTGTGGGCTAATATGTGATCTGTTGAATGTCCACGTGAACTTGAAAAGAATGTGTATTCTGCTGTTTTAGGATGGAATGTTCTTTTTTTTCTTTAAAGATTTTATTTATTTATTTGACAGTGAGAGAGAGAGACAGCCAGCGAGAGAGGGAACACAAGCAGGGGGAGTAGGAGAGGAAGAAGCAGGCTCATAGCGGAGGAGCCTGATGTGGGGCTCGATCCCATAACGCCAGGATCACACCCTGAGCCGAAGGCAGATGCTTAACGACTGCACCACCCAGGCGCCCCTGGGATGTAATGTTCTGAATACATCTGTTAAATCCATCTGTTCTAGTGTGTCATTCAAAGCCATTGTTTCCTTGTTGATTTTCTGTTTAGATGATCAGTATTATTATTGATTAGCTCTTTTATGTTTGTTATGAACTGTTTCCTGTATTTGGGTGCTCCTATGTTGACTGCATAAATATATATAATTGTTACATCTTCTTGGTGGATTGACCTGTTTATTTTTATGTATATCTTTCTTTATCTCTTATTACAGTCTTTGTTTTATTTATTTATTTATTTATTATTCATTCATTTACTTATTCATTCATTTATTTAAGATTTATTCATTTATTTTAGAAAGAGAGAGGGAGAGAGCACCAGTGGGAGGGGCAAAGGGAGAGGGGGAGAGAACCTCAACTGGACTCCATGCTGAGCACAGAGGCTGATGTGGGGCTCAATCCCAGGACCCTGAGATCATGACCCCAGATGAAACCAAGAATCAGAGGCAAAACCAACTGAGCCACCCAGGTGCCCCTACAGTCTTTGTATTAAAGTCTATTTTGTCCAATATAAGTATTGCTACCCCAGATTTCTTTTGACATCCATTTGCATGATAGATGTTTCTCCATCCCTTCACTTTCAATTTGTAGGTGTCTTTAGTTCAAAAATGAGTTTCTTGTAGGCAGCATCTTGTTTTTCTATTCATTCTGTCTCCCTATGTCTTTTTTTTTTTTTTGCACTGACTTTTAAAAATTATTTTCAGAGGTAGAATTTACTGATTCATGAGTTGCATGTAACACTCAGTACTCATTACATCAAGTGCCCTCCTTAATGCCCATTACCAATTATCCCTTCCCCCCACCCACCTCCCTTTCAGCAACCCTTAGTTTGTTTCCTAGAGTTCGTGTCTTGGGGCGCCTGGGTGGCTCAGTCAGTAAGCATCTGCCTTCAACTTGGGTCATGATCCCAGGGTCCTGGGATCGAGCCCCGCATTGCACTCCCTGCTCAGAGGGGAGCCTGCTTCTCCCTCTCCCTCTGCTTTTCCCTCTCCCTGCTTATGCTCTCTTGGTCTGTCAAATAAATAAATAAAATATTTTTAAAAATAGAGTTCAGTTTCTCTTATGGTTTGCTGCCCTTTCTGTTTTTATCTTATTTTTTCTTCCCTTCCCCTATGCTCATCTGTTTTGTTTCTTAAATTCCACATATGATTGAAATCATATGGTATTTGACTTTCTCTTACTGACTTATTTTGCTTAGCACAATAACCTCTTGCAAATGGCAAGATTTCAATCCTTTTGATTGTTGAGTAATATTCCATCGTATACATATACCAGTTCTTTATCCATTCATCTGTCCATGGAAATCTGGGCTCTGTCTATATTTTGGCTATTATGGACATTGTTGCTATAAATATTGGGGTGTGTGTGCCCTTTCGAATCATTATGTTTGTATCCATTGGATAAATCCCTAGTGGTGAAATTGCCAGGTCATAGGGTAGCTCTAATTTTAACTTTTTGAGGACCCTCCATACTGTTTTCCAGAGTGGTTGCACCTATGTCTTTTGATTGGAGCATTTAGTCCATTTACATTCAAAGTAATTATTGATAGATACGCATTTATTGTCATTTTATTATTTGTTTTGTGGTTGTTTCTAAATACTTTCTCTAATCCTTTCTTGTCTTTCTCTCTTTCATGGCTTGCTGATTTTCTTTATATATCTGGATTTCTTTCTCTTTATTCTTTGCACATGTATTAGTGGTTTTTGACACATGGTTATCATTAGGTTTGTATAAAATCCCTTCTGTATATAGTAGTCTATATTAAGTTGATCATTTAGGTTTGAAGCCATTGTTACTCTTCTCCTCCCCACATTTTAGGTATAGGTTTTTATATTGTATATCCTTTTATTTTGTGAGTCCCTGGATTGATTTTTTATGGAAATATTAATTTTTACTGCTTTTGTTTCCTACCTTTATGCTGTCACTTTTGGTTTCTCCTTTCCACTCAAAGAATCCCTTTTAATATTTCTTATAGGGCTGGTTTAGTGGTCATGAACACCTTTAGTTTTTATTTTTCTGGGAAACTCTTTATCTCTCCTTCTATTCTGAATGATAGTCTTGCTGAATAGAGCATTCTTGGCCACAGATTTTACCCATTCAGCACTTTGAACTTATCATGCCACTCGCTTCTGGCTTGCAACGTTTCTGTTGAAAAATCCCGTTAGCCTTAGGGGTTTCCACTTGTTTGTAACTGTCTTCTTTTGTCTTTTATAATTTTTTTTATCACTGTATTTTGCAAATCTAATTACAATATGTTTTGGGGTGGATCTTTTTTTGTTGATTTTGATGGGAGTTCTCTGTGCCTTCTGGATCTGGATGTCTGTTTCCTTCCCCAGATTAGGGAAGATTTCAGCTGTTATTTCCTCAAATAAATTTTCTGCCCCCAATCTCTCTCTTCTTCAAGGACTCCTATAATACAAATGTTATTACATTTGATGGAATCACTGAGTTCCCTATCTAGTCTCGTGTTGAATAATTCTTTTTTTTTCTTTTGTTCAGCTTGATTACTTTCCATTATTCTGTCTTCTAGCTCACTAATTCATTCTTCTGTTTCTTCCATCCTGCTGTTCATTCCACCATGCTTGCTTCCCATTTGGTATATTGCCCTTTATTTCTGCTATATTATTCCTTATCTCTGCGTTAAGGGTCTCACTCATGTCTTCCACTCTTTTCTCATGTCAAGTGAGTGTCCTAATGATCATTACTTTAAATTCTCTATCAGGCATGTTACTTATATCTGTTTCAATTAGGTCTCTGGCTGTGGCCTTGTCCTGTTCTTTCATTTGGGATAAATTTCTCTGTCTTCTCATTTTGTGTAAGTCTCTGTGACTGTTTCTGTTTATTAGGAAAGTCATCTGTGTCTCTTGTACTTGAGGGCAATGGCCTTATCAATAGGAGGTCCTGTGCTGTGCCCCATTCTCCAGGGCCTGGTGCTTCCAGGAGTGTCTCCAATGTGTGCTGCATGTGCTCTGCTGTTGTGTCCTGGCCACATTTTCCTTCATGCAGAGGCTCTGTTTGCCCGTTGTGGGCAATGTTTGGTCCCTGGACTGAATGTTGTGCCTTTTAACCAGGTGTGCTCTATTTGTGAAAGGAAACTTGTCACCACCATTGCAGGAACCGAGGCTACAGTAGACTCCTGTGTTGGAAGACATGGTGTGAGCAGGGGTTGGGCCTGTCTTCTCATAGAGGGGCCCCACCATGTTGGGACTGAGGCAAGTGTGCCTAAGAAAGGCAGTTCCACTGGAATGTCAGGTGGCAGGGCTTAGTGTAAACAAGTTAGGTAGTGAGTGTTGGCACTGCACTGGTTCTGCCAGGAGGCTCTGTGCTTATGCTGAGTAGTGGGATAGGGAAATGGTGCTGGCTAGTTCCTTCACTCCTGGAGGGGTTTCTCCCTAAATGCTGTCTGTATGGGACATGCTCTGGGATGAGCAAATAACCTCCCCATTGTGTGCCTCAAGTGCTCTTCAGATCATCCTTTACATGCTGTATGTCTGCAGATTGTTTGCCTGCCTTCTGTCCAAGAACAGGGCAAGGCCCTCCAGGCTCTATCCCAGCCAAGCCCACTGACATATAAAACTCCAGGCTTTGAGTCTTACTTGTTGCCAAAAGTCACAAAATTTGGCCCCTCTCACTTTCAAACCACTTGCTATGGGGATTTGTTTTCCCTGTGTGCTTGTCTCTCACTCTTCTCTGTGACCACAGCTCTCCCAGCAGTCACAATCTATTTCTTCTTAAACTGGGTCTCCACACTTTCTACCTTCTTCGATGTGGCCTCTTGTTTCCCTTTAGTTGTGGAGTTTTTGTTCTGTCAGTCTTCGGGTCAATTTCTGGGGTATTTAGGATGATTTGATATTATGTAGTTGTAGTCGTGGGAGGAGGTGAGCCTAGGGTCCTCCTACTCTGCTGCCATCTTCCAACCTCACCCCTCTTATATTTTATAAGTTAAATATTTTTTAAAGGAAAAATATTTATATTTTAGTACCTTTAACTACACTTTCCACCTCTCCCCTGGTTTTTAAACAAGGAGTCCTCCGTTTTCATTTTGCATCGAGCCCCACAAATTACATAGCAGCCTCCCACTACTGTTGAATGGTAATTATGAGGTAGGTGATTTTAGGGGATTGTAGCCACTCTCTGCCCTAACCAAACTCCTCTCCACTGGGAGTTGTGTTGGCAGAGGGTAAAGACAGAATAATAACACAGATATATGGAGGTTAGTGTGGATATTTATCATTTTCAAATGAACAGGATCATACTATCCATATTATTTGGCTAACTGCTTTCTTCACTTGGTAATATGTCTTGGAGATCTTTCTGCCAAAACCAACATCAACCTTGTTTTCTTTTTGGAATTCTTGTTCAGGGAATTCCATGACTCAGATGAGTCCTGATTTATTTCCTTATTCCTCTGATGAATATATTCTTAAGTGTTTTATTTAAATTCAATTTAGTTATCCTATAGTGTATTACTAGTTTCAGGGGTAGAATTTAGTGATTCATCAGTTGCATATAATACCTAGTGCTCATTACACTCTTAAGGTTTGCCTCCCTCTGTTTTTATCTTATTTTATTTTTCCTTCCCTTCCCCTATACTCATCTGTTTTGCTTCTTAAATTCCACATGAGTGAAATCATATGGTATTTGTCTTTCTGACTGACTTATTTTGCTTAGCACAATACCCTCTTGCTCCATCCACGCCATTGCAAATGGCAAGATTTCATTCTTTTTGATAGCCGAGTAATATTCCACTGTGTACATATACCACTTCTTCTTTATCCATTCATCTGTTGATGGACATCTGGGCTCTTTCCATAGTTTGGCTATTGTGGACATTGCTGCTATTGTGGACATGAACATTGAGGTGACTTTGCCCTTTTGAATCACTGTCTGTATCCATTAGATAAATACCTAGTAGCACAGTTGCTAGATTGTAGGGTAGTTCTATTTTTAACTTTTTGAGGAACCTCCATACTCTTCTCCAGAGTGGCTTCACCAGTTTGTATTCCCACCAACAGTGTAAGAGGGTTCCCCTTTCTCTGCATCTTCACCAACATCTGTTGTTTCCTGAGTTGTTATTTTTAGCCATTCTAACTGGGGTAAGGTGGTATCTCATTGTAGTTTTGATTCGTATTTCCCTGATGCTAAGTGATGGTGAGCATTTTTTATGTGTGTGTTAGCCATTACTGTGTCTTATTTGGAGAAGTGTCTGTTCATGTCTTCTGACCATTACTTGATGGGGTTTTTGTTTTTTGGGTGTTGAGTTTGATAAGTTCTTTCTAGATCTTGGATACTAGCCCTTTATCTGCTATGTCATTTGACAATGTCTTCTCCCACTCCGTAGGTTGCCTTTCAGTTATGTTGATTTTTTCCTTTGCTGTGCAAAAGCTTTTTATATTGATGAAGTCCTAGTAGTTCATTTCGCCTTTGTTTCCCATGCCTTTGGAGACGTGTCCAGCAAGAAGTTGCTGCAGCCAAGGTCAAAGAGGTTGCTGGCTGTGTTCTCCTTTAGGATTTTGATGGACTCCTCTCTCACATTTAGGTCTTTCATCCATTTTGAATTTATTTTTGTATACGGTGTAAGAAAGTGGTCCAGTTTCATTCTTCTGCATGTGGCTGTCCAATTTTCCCAACACCATTTGTTGAAGAGACTGTCTTTTTCCACTGGGACTCTTTCCTGCTTTGTCAAAGATTAGTTGACCAAAGAGTTGAGGGTCCATTTCTGGGCTCTCTATTCTGTTCCATTGATCTATGTGTCTGTTTTTGTGCCAGTACCTTACTGTCTTGATGACTATAGCTTTGTAATACAGCTTGAAGTCTGGAATTGTGATGCCTCCAACTTTGGCTTTCTTTTTCAACATTCCTTTGGCTATTTGGGGTCTTTTCTGGTTCCATACAAATTTTAAGATTGTTTGCTCCAGCTCTGTGAAAAAAGTTGGTGGTATTTTGATAGAGATTGCATTGAATGTACTGACTGCTCTAGGTACTGTAGACATTTAAACAATATTTCTTCTTCCAATCCATGAGAATTGAACATTTTCCCATTTCTTCGTGTCTTCCTCAATTTATTATTATTATTATTATTATTATTATTATATGTTAGTCACCATACAGTACATCCCCGGATTCCGATGCAAAGTCCGATGCTTCATTAGTTGTGTATAAGACCCAGTGCACCATGCAATACGTGACCTCCTTACTACCCATCACCAGTCTATCCCATTGCCCCACCCCTCTCCCCTCTGAAGTCCTCAGTTTGTTTCTCATAGTCCATAGTCTCTCATGATTCATTCCCCCTTCTGATTACCCCCCCTTTCTTTATCCCTTTCCCCCTACCGATCATCCTAGTTCTTATGATCCATAGATGAGAGAAATCATATGATAATTGTCTTTCTCTGATTGACATATTTCACTTAGCATTACCTCCTCCAGTGCCGTCCATGTTGCAGCAAATGTTGAGAATTCGTTCTTTCTGATAGCTGAGTAATATTCCATTGTATATATGGACCACAGCTTCTTAATCCAGTCATCTGTTGAAGGGCATCTCGGCTCCTTCCATGATTTGGCTATTGTGGACAATGCAGCTATGAACATTGGGGTGCATATGGCCCTTCTCTTTACTACGTCTGTATCTTTGGGGTAAACACCCAGTAGTGCAATGGCTGGGTCATAGGGTAGTTCAATTTTTAACTTTTTAAGGGACCTCCACACTGTTTTCCAGAGTGGCTGTACCAACTTGCATTCCCACCAACAATGTAGGAGGGATCCCCTTTCTCCACATCCTCTCCAACAATTGTTGTTTCTTGCCTTGTCTATCTTTGCCATTCTAACTGGCGTAAGGTGGTATCTCAGTGTGGTTTTGATTTGAATTTCCCTGATGGCTAATGATTTTGAACATTTTTTCATGTGTCTGTTAGCCATTTGTATGTCTTCATTGGAAAAGTGTCTGTTCATATCTTCTGCCCATTTTATGATTTGTTTATTTGTTTCTCGTGTATTGAGTTTGAGAAGTTCTTTGTAGATCTTGGATACCAGTCCTTTATCTGTGGTGTCCTTTGCAAATATATTCTCCCATTCCGTGGGCTGTCTCTTAGTTTTTTTGACTGTTTCCTTGGCTGTGCAGAAGCTCTTTATCCTGATAAAGTCCCATAAGTTCATTTTATCTTTTATTTCTCTTGCCTTTGG